>NC_090022.1:40759708-40972208 GCF_037176765.1 Anolis sagrei | reverse complement strand
GGCTCTTAAGTCATGTCATATTGGCCACGGATACATATGGTAGAACAGTGGATTAAATTTGGTGGACTCCTGGCCCAATGCTCAAAGCACTAGAGCACTCTGGCTCTCTCTACTACATGTTATGACAATAAAAATTAACTTCTTGGAAAAACATATTTTCACCCTGTTTTTTTCACCTTTTTGAAAAACAAACCCCATCACAATTTCAAGATGAAATACAGAATAATGAAGCTTGATTGCTTTAATTTTTGAGGCAAACACCTGATTACCAAACATTTTAAGTGCTGCAAGAGACAGCTAATAGATTTGTTGTTACAGGGGCAGTGAATCATCTTTTAAGTTTTCCAGCTGCTCACACACACACACCAGCTGATCCTAGGTGTATGGGAGTTGTTGTTTTTTTTGGGGGGGGGGGGTGCCAAATCTGTCAGGAATAGGGTCCACACACTTGAATAGTTCCGATAATAGTAATCATCATCTTTATTTATATCCCGCTTTGCTCCCTCATGGGAACCAAAGCGGCTTACAACATATTAAAATCATGTAAACAACAATCCAAATTGATAAGTAAAATAAAATAAACAGTTTAAAATAACAATAATATACATTCATAGTATTGTGGCATCATGTCAGATTATATTGCACTTTTTTCCGGTCCATAAACATTATGGTGTTTCGTATTACTCCAACTTAGTTTTTTTCACTAAAGGCCTGTCTAAACAGGAAAGTTTTTAATTGGTTCTTGAAAGAAGAAAGGAAGGGAACTATTTAAATTTCTTTTGGGATGGTGTTCACCCAAAACATCATTAGGAAGTATGGCTATAGCAATGGACACACTTGAGCACTATAAATACAATAAACACTAAAGATACAACTTGGCAAGCCAACCAAATTCGTGAGAGGGAAGGTCTTCTTCCCCCAGGGCCAGATGGAAAGCAGAGAAAGCAGAGATAATAGCAAACCCTCTATTTTGACTACAGTTGGGCCAGAAGCATACCATATAGTTGCACTGGAGAACTTAGAGATGCCCACAGACATTGCTAGAAGTTGATTTTTTGAAGCATTGAATCTATGGATAAGGAAGTCACACCGTATGAAAAGTGATTCTTCCCTGTCTTGTGATCTATCACCAGCTTTCTGTTAGCAGCAGGGACATTTTTGAAACATGTTTGATGACATCATATTTACTCTACCTTCGTTCTACCAGTACCCAACCTTCAAACCTACTTTCTCAACTCTTCTCAGTCTAATTCTAGCCTTCCTTCCTTTCTAAATGTTTGGGTTGAATAGGTCCCAGAGGTTTTTTTTTAAGAGAAGGGGGACTTTTAATTATTCTCCATTACTCACATAAGCTTCACACACTTTTTGGTTTGAAAAAACCCTCTGGTTTCTCAATGTAAATAAAGGGGAACCATAAAATTCTGGCTTTTGAATTTTTATGTATGCTGAGGAATGAATCAATTTGAGCTAAATTGGGGTCCAATTTGAATAACAAAATCAGGCCTCAGATTAGGGGTCCTGCCATTGCCCTAATTTTAATTGAAAGGTGTTTAGGCAAACTTTTAGTCAACCTGGACCACTGGGAGGAAAGCCAAGACAGAGAAAATGTGTAATTTCTAGGGAAAGGTAATCTAAATGAAAAGCATACTTTAATTCCCTATATCTGGTATTAGGGCTCTTGACAGTGCTAATTCAGAACAAATAATGGTCTGCTAATTAAGCCAACATCCACATTTGCATGGCAATCTCCTGATCAGTATCTAATGAGTTTTATTCAAAAGAGTGTTTATTGAATAGTCAAAACAGCATCTAACTCCATTTCTCTATTGGAAGCATATGATGGGCATCAGATTAATCTCCTGATTATGACTATTCCTTTAATTATGACTTCTGTGCATTGAATGGAATGTTGTTAAGGAACAAAATCGATTTGCCAATAATGTGGTATTGTCAAATATCTCTTCATGTGGAGAACAAATTTTGGCTTATAGCCAGGTGTTGATGGAAATAATTAGGCAAACAGTAGAGCACAAAATAGGTCTATCTGTGAATTGAAAGGTGAAAGGAAATTTTGATTTTGTGGCGACTACACTCTACCTTGCACTCCATGTAGCAACCAGTTATTGTTACCTTTTGTACAATTCCACTTTTCCATTTTTAGAAACCACTTTGACGTAACTGATGCAAAGGGAGAAGGATTGGAAACACAACTGTTTTGTAATGCAACTCACCACATGGAATGACCAAAGGTCTGGAAGCCAAGTCTATGAGGAGCAACTAAGGGAGATGGGCATGCTTAGCTTGGAGAAGGGAATGTTAAGAGGAACATTATAGCCATGTTTAAATATTGGAAAGAATTTCATAACAAATTTGTTTTCTTCTCCTCTAGTGACTATGATATGGAGCGATTGATTCAAGAAAAAAGAATCCGCCTGAATATTAGGAATAATTTACTAATGGTAATGAATGTTTAACAGTGGAATAGGTTGCCCCAGATTGTGGTGGTCTCTCTCTTTTTTGGTAGTGTTTCAACAGATGCTGAATGTACCAGGAGTGTTTTGATTGTGTGGGTTGAATTAGATGGCCCATGTGGTCTCTTTCCACTCTACAAATCTATGGCGGCTACTCATCTCACTTTTCTGGAGTTTGGATTATACAAAAGCTAAATTCAAACACTGCATGGAACACTTCATGCTGCCTTTCCCCAGGAACATAAACCTGCAAACGGGGTTGATTGTATGGTAAGTAAGGTTTATTGATGCACCTGCTTGTCCACTGTGGGAATAAACTATTAGCTTAGCTAGACCTTTGGCATTATTCAATCTTCCAGTATTTTTATGACTTCATAGGCAGCCAAGCATCATTTCTCTCACACTTTAAACAAGTTCCATTGGATTTAACAATTAAGGGCATGCTTATAAAGTAGATTTTTTCCACCCAGTCTCCTTATACTGGTGCATTTTGTGAAAAAAAATTAACTTCACTCTTCTTTGATTATTTCACTTTATGGCCCACTTTGTTGCAGAAATAAAACAATGCATGTAATGACACATTTGCTAGGTTCCTCTAGTAAATAAACTGTCCTGTGCTGTTTTGAAACAATACCCTGGACCATATCCCCCTTTTATATAAAGGGATATTGCAAAAAATATTAATTATGAAAGGAAGCATTATTAATTTAGACTGCTGGAACCAAAACCAGGTTGTTTGGTTTTCAAAAGAATGCCATTCTTGGATGAAGATTTTCCATACAAATACATACAATCAGAGACAAATTGTATCTGATCCTGTGCCATAGACATTAATTCATTCATTTAAAATACATATTCAATAGAGTTGCACCCCACATTCTTCCAGAAATATGGTAACAAGGGGGAAAGTAAGTAGAAAGCAGTGGTGAGGAAAACAGTCCTAGAAGTCATTTAGAACAAGCCAGCAAGTTTCCCTAAGTTGGTCGTTTACAAAAGTGGGGAAATGCCTATTTTGGGCATAAAGGTGGTTTAATGCAAACTATTCTTTTTGTGTTTATTCTTGTCACTTATACTCTGTCACCAGGAAAGGAAAATAAGCTACAAGCAGTAGTCTGAATGGAAGAAAAAAAAGAATATGAACATAAATATTAACTCCCACAAGAAGCTCTTGTATTTCATATTCTGGCTTTGAGCACCTTTTTTATTGCCCAGTTGTAAATGGCTGAAATTAACACACTTTTCTCCTTCTGAAATGCTGACAGATCATTTGTTTTAATGGTTCTAGTGGGTACAAAAGCCCAGGCAAAACACTAATACTAGTCTATTTAAAACACAACAGCAAAAACCAAAATAGAACTCGTGGGGATTTCTGCCAACCTTACAGCAGCGTGGTTGGTTTTACGGCTCTTTCTGCAAGCTTCTCGGGGGAACCCTGGTTAGTTGCCAGAAGAGAGGAACAAAGATTCTTCCAGCTGCCACAAATTGGGCAAGGAATGTGGGCAGAAAGGAATGACCCCCAAATCTTGGTATTGACACATTGAACATGGACACTTTTTGATTCCGAAGTCATGTGGAAGAAGAAATTCTTAATGTGGTATACTGTGACTTTTTCTTTTTACTGTGTTTTAAACTGTTGGAACTTTGTGCTTTTATGAAAATTTAAATTTGTATTTATTTATTTATTTGAAATATTTATATTCCACCCTTCTCACCCCGAAGGGAACTGAGGGTGGAGCACAGCATACAAGTGGCAAACATTCAATGCCGGGACAGGAATTCATTATATGCATACATAAACATTAAAAACATTTGTCTCAACATTAAAATACACTGTTTAAAACCGTCTTGATAATCTGTGTCTAATCTAATTGTCCTGGTAGGGTTTCCTATTGCTGTTTTATTGAGCTGTCCCAAAAACTTGCCAAGTTTTTACTATCCTTCTGAAGGATGGGGGGAGGGGGCCGATCTGATCTCACCAGGAAGGGAGTTCCATAGCTGGTGGGCAATCACCGAGAAGGCCCTCTCTCTCGTCCCTACCAATCGCTCCTGTGACAATGGTGGGAAGAAAAGCAGGGCCTTCTTGGAGGATCTTAATCTCCACAATGGTTCATAGGGAGAGATGCGTTCAGACAGGTAAATTGGGCTGGGGCCATTTAGGGCTTTATAGGCCAAAGCCAGCACTTTGAATTGTGCCCAGTAGCAAACTGGCAACCAGAGGAGCTGGCGTAACATGGGAATTGTATGCTCTTTGTATGCCGCCCCAGTTATTAACCTGGCTGCCTCTTGTTGGACCATTTGAAGCTTCCAAGCATCTTCAAAGGCAACCTCATGTAGAGAGTGTTTCAGTAGTCTATCCTGGATGTCAAAGGACATTTAATGTCAAAGGACATTTAATCAACTACCAAGCTTGAAAACTCTGTTTTGTCTGTTTGTTAAAAATGTGTTTAAAATGTAATACAATTGTCTGGTTGATACTGACACAATAAATAAATAAATAAATCCTGGTTGTAACGAGAGTGTGGACCACCGTGGCCAAGTTTGGCTTCCCAATGTTCCGGCGCAGCTGGCACACAAGTTTCAATTGTGCGAAAGCTCCCCTAGCCACTGCGGTAACCTGAGATTCCAGGCTCAGCGATGAGTCCAGGAGAACTCCCAAGCTGCAAACCCATGCCTTCAAGAGGAGTGTAACCCCGTTCAGCAAAGGATGTAACCCTATACCCTGTTTGGCCCTGCAACCTACCAGAAGGGCCTCTGTCTTGTCTGGATTCAACTTCAATTTTCTCATCCTCATCCAGACCGTCACAGCAGCCTGGCACCGGTTCAGGACTTGGATAGCCTCCTTAGCATCTGATGGAAGCGAGTGATAGAGTTGGACATCTTCTGCGTACAGGTAGCATTGGTCTCCAAAACTCCAGATGCTCTCACCCAATGACTTCATGTAGATGTTAAACAACATGGGGGACAATACTGAGCTCTGTGGGACCCCAAGCAGGAGTCCCCCAGCAACACTTTTTCGATACGACCCTCCAGGAAGGACTAGAGCCACTGCAGAACAGTACCTCCAAGACCCATCCCTGTGAGATGACCCAGAAGAATACCGTGGGCTATGATATTGAAGGCCACTGAGTGGTCCAGGAGAACCAACAGGGACACACTCCCCCTGTTGAGCTCTCTGTGGAGATTATTCACTAAGGTGACCATGGCTGTCTCAGTTCAATGTCCCGGTCTGAAACCAGACTGAGATGGATCCAGATAGTCAGTTTCATCCAAGAACCCTTGGAGCTGCGAGGTAACCACATGTTCCAAGAGTTTGCCCAAAAAGGCAAGTTTGGAAACTGACTGAAAGTTGTTCAGATCTGTGGAGTCCAGTGATGGCTTTTTCAACAGCGGTTTTATCACAGCTTGTTTTAAGCTGGCTGGAATTTTGCCTTCCTTAAGGGAGGCATTAACCACCACCTTTACCCACTCTGCCAGTATTAAATACTTGTGGACCTGTAAGAGCATGTGAACATATAGATTTCAGAATCTATATGTTCACCAATGTTATTGTTCAATATAGAGTTTTAGGCATTAGAGAAATAGGAAGTTTTTCCAACCAGCATTTAAAATATATCCAGTTTACATCATACTCATATGAAATTTTCACTTTGTATCCAAAGGATTCCCATACAT
Organism: Anolis sagrei; assembly: GCF_037176765.1. NCBI lineage: Eukaryota > Metazoa > Chordata > Lepidosauria > Squamata > Anolidae > Anolis > Anolis sagrei. Next base: position 40,966,065 of record NC_090022.1, on the reverse strand, counting down.
GAAATGATGAGTGAATTAAGCAATGTGTGATTGCATGACTATATGCAGAGTATCATTTCTATTCTGCAAGGAATACAGTGTACAGCATTTCAGTATACAGTGCTGATTAAATACCGTGTTAGTTGGGATTAGAAATCCAGTTCACCTGGCTTATGTTCATTTCCCTTCATGGCATAATTTAAGGAAAGATGCAAGCTGAAAAAATAATTTAAGGAAAGATGCAAGCCGAAAAAAGAGCACATTGAATTTGGTTCCATATGTATGGGGGGGGGGGTGTTATTTTTTTCCACTTTTGAAAGAAAGGTGGGGGGAGAGTCCTCCTTCATTGCATTGAAACACTATAATCTATCCTTTGCCAGTCTCCTCCAATTCACAGCAGGTTCACCACCTGCTTTCCTTTCACACAGGCAGCCCAAACTCAGCATGAAACCACCTCCTGCTGTCCAGATTTCAATGCAATCAGAAAAGGGAAAGCGACAACTCAATTCAATTTCTAACCTCACTGGGAAAATACTATAAACAAATATATGGGCAAAGCAGGGGAGGGGTCAACAGTGTGTTTGGTCTGAGTGCATGTTTGTGTGCTTGAACATGCTGTCTGGAGTTCTCAAGGGTTTTTGGGTGGAGCTATTAATTTAAACTTAGTTGGAAAACAATGAAGAAAAATGTTTAGGAAAATAAAAATAACGACCACAGATGGCTCACATAACTTTAAAATAAACCATGCAAATATTCAAATAGTTCAAAATTTTACATATTTTGGCTCCATTATTAATCAGAATGGAAAAGTTTAGGATTTGGAAGGGCAGCTATAAAAGAGCTAGACAAGATCCTGAATTGCAAAAAGATATGATTTAATACTTGAGTTATGATTGTCCATGCTATTGCATTGTTAATTTGTATGAATGGCTCTGAAAGCTTCACTTTGATGAAAAATGATAATAGAAAATCAATTCATTTATGTGGTAATGTGGTGCTGGAGAAAGGTTCTACAAATACAGTGGACTGCTAAAAAAAACAATAAGTGGGTGAAAGAGCAAATCAAACCTGAGCTCTCCCTAGAAGCCAAGATGACTAGACTGAGCCTGTCATACTTTGGGCACATCATGAGAAGACCTGGCTCACTAGAAAAGACCATAATTCTTGGCAAGGTGGAAGACAGTGGGGAAATACTATATTGCAGATGGATAGACTCAGTCAAGGAAGCCACAACCTTGGGTTTGCAAGATCTGGGCATCACTGTTGCTGCTGCTACACTAACTTGGTGTCTCTCATTCATAGGGTCACCATAACCTGAAGTCAGCTTGATGGCAGTTAACACCATCAATAACATTTCTTCATAGGATTACAGCATAATACTCCAGTGATAAGCAATAAGTATTGCTCTCTTATGATAAAGTTTTCATGCAGAGAGCCAGTTTGATGTTGTCTGAACATTTACTTGTGACTGGGGCTTGAATCCCTGCTCATCCATGGAAATCCACTGGATGATTTTGGGCACATAACTCCCTCTCAGCCTCAAAGAAAATCAAAAGCAAACCTTCTCTGAACAAATCTTACCAAGGACACCCCATGATAGGTTCACCTTAGGATCTCCATAAATCAAAAACCACTTGGAGGCACACAAGTTGAATATATGAGATATACAATTTCTGATATATTTTTCCTTCCAGTAGAAGGCATTAGAAAAGAGGGAAAGTGCATTACGGATGGATGGACACAATCAAGGAAGCCACAGTGCTGTCTGCATACTGTTGATGGCAAAGTGACTGACTTGTAGGCCTCTCATTCATACAGTCACCATAAATTGATGTTGACCTGATAGCAGTTAACAACAGCAAAATCAGATACAGAATACAGTCTATGCAGTTACAATCCTCTATGACATCAGAAGGACTTTAAGGCTGAAGGGAAGTCTAATCAGCCTGTTTCAGTCAGGTCGTAAGGTTGAGGCAATGTGATATTTTGTACAACTCAAATAGTCATAAACATTGTTTGTGTGCCAACAAGATGGTGTTGTATTGTAAATTAAACTGGCAAAGGGTAAGTGCAAATGGATATACACACAATCTCTGAAAAGAGCTTCATACTCCCTGCATATCCTCTGAGGCCCATTAGATTTTCTCTTCTACTTTCCATTTCTCTCCCTCTAAAAATGCCACACGGATGTTATTTTTATTGTAATCTTTTTATATAAAATGCCACGACCAACATTTGTCTTGTTTTATATAAAACCACAGATTGCCATTCTACAGCGTAGAGATGAAAAAGAAGTTACAATTTATTCATATGCAAAACACTAACTTGCGGCAAATGTTAAAGAATTGATGTTGAAAGACTTTTTCAAAGTTCTAACGTTTAGAAGGTTTTGGTAAGTGTAAAAAGGTAAAGGTAAAGGTTTTTCCCTGACATTAAGTCCAGTCATGTCTGATTCTGGGGGGTGGTGCTCATCTCAATTTCTAAGCCGTAGACACCTCCAGGGTCCGTAGACACCTCCAGGGTCATGTGGCCAGCATGATTGAATGGACCACCTTTACCTTCCCACCGGAGTGGTACCTATTGTTCTACTCACATTTGCATGTTTTTAACTACTAGGTTGGCAGAAGCTGGGGCTAACAGTGGGAACTCACAATGCTACCCGGATTCGAACCTGCAACCTTTCAGTCAGCAAGTTCAGCAGCTCAGCACTTTAAACCACTGCGTGTACCATTCAACATTTCACAGACAAAAAACTGAGGCACATAGGGATAAGACAAAACATAAGTCCAGTTGGTACAAGGAAATGAGGGGCTGCTACGGCTTGCTTTTGCCTGAGCCTCCAGGGAAGGATTTTATTTTACCTCTAACTTAAAATTAATTGCAGCTTTATATTAATAATATGAGGGATGTTAAATGATTATGTTAAATCCTTATTTGGGATTTCCAGAGTCAATAGACAAATATGTATCCCAAATTCTGTTTCCACCACGGCTTCTACTTTTCACCATAACTGGAGAAATCCCTGCTAATGCATATTGTAGAACTACCATAGTGCTCCATCAGAAAGAGAATTAAAGTAACTCTCAGGCCAAATAATGTCTTACAATGAGAAGTACTATCTCATACGTTACCACAATCACAAATGGTCTTGTTGACATGTTCCATCCCATGTCCCCACCAGCACCCAAATGAAATGCCAAAATGAAAAAGACAATTTTGGTTCAATCTTACATTGGACAAAGTGCACAGTAATCATTTTAATGCATTTATGTATATATTATTTTTATCCCACTGTACTTCCTAAATAGGGAATCAAGTCAGCTAACATTAAGCATGACACAACACAAATTAAAATAATTGAAATGCATTAATATTTTTATAAATATGAAAATAAAAAAGACAATGACACCATTTATGTCAACAAAACATCAGACCCAGACCCAAATTCCAATCTCACCATCCCCAGCAGGCTGCCCATCATCAGTCCATCAATGGCCAATAAGTCAAGTAGGAGTGGGATCATCCTGATCTCTCTATGACTGTTCTCCAAAGACTACTTCCATCTAGCTGTCCAAAATCTTACATAATTTGGCTCTCTGAAGGCTGGAAAGTAAAGATCTTTTGGATGCTGTACACAATTGTCAGGAAAATGAACTTTTATTATCTCCACTGGAAAACATTTTTCCCTCATCTTTGTTCCTTGAACTTTCTCTGGATTTTCTACAATGCCCCTGACTTTTTCTTATTGCCCTTGCAATCTAATTCCTGCCAAATATTTAATTCCACTGGAGCACATGTCTCAAAAGTCAAATGAACTGGAGTTAGATGTTATTTTCCCTTTCCTTTGCTGTGGCACATATTGACTTGATATTAAAGGTGAGCGACATGGCCTCACTACCTGGTGTTTGGATACCATTCGAATGAAAAACAGCGTAATCAGAGAGATGACAATAGTTATCCACAAGGATCTGGAAAGCCATTACTTAGGCTAAGAACAGCTTGGCAAATATTGACCTTCTCACCTATTCTTTACTAACCCAACAGCTGACAACGAGCACTATAGTTATTAACAAAGACAATCCTATAAGCCTGATATGAGCAAATGATTTAGCACCTGCAGGTAAAACTTTTATACAGTCTTAATTTACTACCCACTAGTGACCCTTTTTTATAAGTCAGAGCAGGATAGATTAGATCTTGAATGTAAATTTTATGTTTTGTCATTCAAAAGATTTATGATTTTAGTTACACCTAGTGCATGCAATGAAGTAAAGCCATGTTATAGCCGAACATGTCGTCTGAAACTCCATGAAACTGCAAAGCATCGGAGGATATTACACTCCCAAAAGCCACAAAAAGTGAAGCACATTTCAATCAGAATGTAGCTCAGGTTAGTTAAATTTTACAACTTGGGTATGTGTGCAGAAGTGAATGTTATATTATCACAAAGACACCAGAAATAGTAATTATCTTATCAGGGAATTGTTATGTCATAAACACAGATCCCTTATTGTTAGCAAAACACTAAAGTTACCTGTAAGCCAATTTTCTTAAACAGGATGGTGAGCTTTCAATAACATTTATTTTAATTTTTTTTTCAGAATTGAATATTTTATACTAAATTGTGCCATCTTTCAAAACTTAAAGTCTCCTAAACTCTGAAAACAGAGTAAATGAATGAGGAGTAACTTAAAAGATAACTTTCTTTGAAATAACATTCAAAATCTTAATGTATTGTCAGCCCTCCATATTTGAAGTTTTCACTTTTGTCGATCTGATTATGCACAGATTTGATTTAATATGTTCTCTCAAAAAGAAATCTCTAGAGATCTGGCTACACTGTAGAACTAGTGCAGTTTGACACCTCTGCTCAATGCTTTTGAATTCTGGGATTTATTGGTTTGTGAGACACCAGCATTTTTTAGTGTCAGGATCCAGTTTCCAGAGCCTGGGCTTTGGCGCCGAAAACTAGAGTCCTGACGCTTCACCCTGATAAGAACCGTGCAGCTGGTGACCTTGGGGGGAGGCAGTTGCCTGGTGGCGGGAAGCTTTACGCGGGTTTTGGGTTCGGCGGGAATCTACACTTCAAATGATTGGGCGTGTATATAAGGGGTTGCCAGCTGTGGCTGGACAATCTCGGCTTTTCCTATGTCTATGCACCTACCAGTAAAGTTCTTTGTTGATAACGGAAGGAGGTCTTGTGTCATCATTGAACCCGGCTGCTGTGAGCTGACACTTTAGCACATCACTAGTATGGTGAACTTCCACTGGACATTGACCATAGAATTGCACTAGAAGACCTAGAGATTCTTAGAGATGGCACTTCTCTAGGAATCTCTAGGTCCTCTGGCATGATTGTGTGGTCATCTTCTGGCAGAAACTGACCATAGAGTTGCACTGGAGGATCCCAAGATTCCAAGAGAGGTGTTCCTGCAAACAAACAAAAATAGACATTTGTTGTGAGTTTTCCAAGCTGTATGGCCATGTTTCAGAAGCATTTCCTCCTGACATTTTGCCTGCATCTATGGCAGGCATCCTCAGAGATTGTGAGATCTGTTGGAAACTAGGAAAATTGGATTTATATATAGAATGTCCAGGGTGGGAGAAAGAACTCTTGTCTGTTTGAGGTAGGTGTGAATATTTCAGTTGGCCATCTTGATTAGCATTTAATGGCCTGACAGTTTCAAGGTCTGGCTTCTTACTGCCTGGGGGAATCCTTTGTTGGAAAGTGATTAGCTGGCCCTGATTATTTCTTGTCTGAAATCCCCGTTTTTGAGTGTTGTTCTTTATTTACTGTTGTGATTTTAGAGTGTTTTTAATACTGGTAGCCAGATTTTGTTCATTTTCATGGTTTCTTCCTTTCTGTTGAAATATTCACATGCTTGTGGATTTCAATGGCTTCTTTGTGTAGTCTGACATGAATCAAGGAACATGAAAGGCACTGCATACTACTTCAACCTGAGAAGTCAGCCATAGCAGAGTACTTGATGAACCAAGCATATTATTTGAGAACACAGAAATGCTGGACCGCTCTAATAACTACCATGTCAGACTACATAGAGAAGCCGTTGAAATCGGTTGGGTTTTTGTTCTGGGAAGGCCCTTACCATTTCAAGCAACTGTAACAAAATGGATAAGCCAAATGGCTGAAGGGACAGATCTGTCCACATGCCTAATATATACAAACACATATAATCAACTTATTTTCCTGAGTGGAGTAGAGGAAGGTCTTTTTGCATGCCTAGATGGGGAAATGGCATCTGCTCCCCAGGGCGGCATTGGTACTTTCCGATCGTCATAGAATCATCCTCAACTTATCCATGAGGCATATCAATATTCATAACTTTGGCTGCAAACTTGTCTCCAATTTATATGTGAGGCTAATTTGTACAAGAATGTATACAGTAATATTAAGTCATATTTTCTAGGTCTGGACATGCCAGGATGTTTTCAATAGATCTGGTGTGTAATGGGAGAAGAGACAAGCAGTCTGTCTTAACATGCATCTCTGTCTTCATAAATTATGTTGTCTAAATTCAAAAATTATCAATCAAGTATGCAATACTTGTAATATTTTGAAATATATCTATACATTGCAGCTAAACCCTAAACCACAAAATTTTGGGAGCAAAGACACCTGTAGTCATTTTGGTCCCAGAGAACAAGCAGCATAAAAGAGGTGAGCTGACCCAATATCTTATATTGAATCAAGAGTGCTGGATTTAAGTGGCGGCATTTGATTTAGTGGGAAGAAAACCTCTTCAATTTAAGGCACTTCCAGACTCCCAGTTGCTTTCTAAACTAATTTTCAAAAGGATGTTTGAAGATGTTCTCACATCAAGGACACCTGTCAAAGGGCACATGGGGAACGATCGATTAGATGATGGCAAAAGATTTTGCTCTACTTCTTCCTTTCAGTTTTGGCTATAATAAAGCAGAATTTTGTTTTCAAGTTTAGTTTTCCTGCTGGGACTGCCACCTTCCCACCCATGCAGTGGTCCCAGATGTAACCTTTAGAAGGAGATTAAAATAATTGATGCTATAAAAGGTAAGACCAGCAAAGGAAGGCAGTGCAAGAGGAGTGAGTGTTTCAGGAAAGAACTGAAAGGAACCTAAGCCAACATCTACTCCCCTTTTTTACTAGGCTCTTTACACAGTTATTCCAGTGATCAATCTGAAATCATATGAAATTACTGACAATTATCTTTTTTTTTTCATTATTAAAGAAAGAAAGAAAGAAAGAAAGAAAGAAAGAAAGAAAGAAAGAAAGAAAGAAAATGCATATTAGTGATCATGCTAAATTTGTGCTCAGAATTCCATGATTAATTTTCCATACAATGATTGGGTTGTCATTTAATTTTGTGGCATCAATGCCTGCATGTCATGCCACGAAATACAAGGCCCTATATCAAAAGAAGTAACCGTTTGCATAAGCCACAGTAAAAAAAGCTATTGTAGTAAAATTAATATATTCCCAGTACATTCTTCCACATTTCTAAACATTCTAACCTTTAACGGTGCAGAATAATTATTGTGTTCATGGATAAATAATCATGTAGGAACACACACAACTACATTTGACCTTAAGAAACTTTGCTACAATATAATTTCATTGTGTTATTTCTTTTTATCCCATTCTTTTTATCCCTTTTTATCCATTAGCAAAGCCAGAAAAACATCAAAGTAGGAACTACAGGTGGACAATAAAGAATTTTTAGCCTCAAAGTACAAAAAGATGGGGTTGGGAAATCATTTCAATAGACAATAAATCATGAAAAAAATCTTGGAAATTTTATAATGTTTCTCCTAATTTCTCAGCTTCCCAAACACTAATTCACTCCCTATGAATCAACTAAAATATACTGGGAAAAATCATCACTCCAATACATTTAATGCATCACCAAACTGTTTAGTGATTGAGTGGACCACAAGTAATGTTTTATTTTTAAGTGTTATACTAGAACTCCAAGACTTATGGGTTTGAATCCTCATTTAGCTGTGGAACACCACCCCACCCCCACCCCCAAAATGACTCTTTGGTGTAATCACATTCTCTCAGCTTCAGAGGAAGGCAATGATCAACCTCGTCTGAAGAAATATTGCCATTAAAACCATGTGACTTATAATGACCTTATGGTCATTATAAGTCAGAAACAATTTGGAGTCATGCGAGAACAAAGGGCAAACCAACTGGACTGTCGGACTCTCAGGAGACTTCACCATATTAGATCATAGAGTCATAGAATCATTGAGTTGGAAGAGACCTCATGGAACATCCAGTCCAACCTGTTGCCAAGAAGCAGGAAAACTGCATTCAAAGCATTAAGTCTTAGGAGACTTTTCTGCGCTTCAAAAATATTGGATAGATACATTGAAACCATATGTATCAAGAGATCCGCTTTAGTGGCATCATGAAAAGGATGCAGGGAATGCAAACCATACTGAGTGACACTGTCAGAGGGGGTGATACCAAAATGACCAAAAAAGAGTAAGCCCAGCTTACATGTACTATATCAACAGACCTACAAGGCTGAAACTCTGTGCTGATTTACTTTTGATGCTTTCTAATGTTCATGCACTCAGAGCTGTCATTCTTACTCAATTACAATGATGCACTGAATTACATGGTTTCATCTGCATAAACTACAAGGATACATTTTTGGTTTTGTTGCTTTTGGTTTTTATAGTTACTTATTTTATCAACCTTTCCAGTATGTTCGCTACAATACTATGATATGAGAAGAGGTTTATGGAAATGACATAAGGAGTTACCACACTAGGAGCCAAGTCTAATGACACCACTGTTTTGGCTGTGATCCTGCACCACTAGTCTAGACCCAAGTCTAGACCCAATGTATCAATGGGACTTACCTATTCATTGACTCACCATTCCACAATTGATTCAGTGGGTTTTCTCTAGTAAGAACTATCAGTGTTGATTACTTTCTCAGCAACGATGGGTTCCTAATGATATAAATAAAGCACAATTTGGACAGTGGTATACATGGAGACTATGTTCTGACCTTTAGTTGGGAAAAAGGTGTTCTGCCACAATGATGCTTGACATTCATGCTCACCATTCAGTCACACATTGTAACAGAAAATGTGAAAAGGGCTTGTATAGACAAGAATTAGACAAGTGGTGACTCCTGTTTTTCTGTACCTCCCTTTTGCAATGCAACATGGCATTTACAAGCAAAGTGCATCAAACATTCACAATAAGGATGTTGCAGTCCTGTGAAATTTTTAATGTTCCCCACTGGGGAGGAGGAAGGAGGAGGAGGAGAAGAGACAGCGATGCTGTTGCTGCCAAGGGCTTGTTGTCGTCGCCGTCACTGTCGCTGCTCCTCTCTGCGGTGGTTCGGCCCAGGAAGGCCCCGGAGGAGACCCCGCCACCACCGTGGGCACCATGAGCAACAACAATGACATCGAGGTGGAGAGCGACGCTGACAAACATGCTCACCACAATGCACTAGAGCGGAAACGTAGGGACCACATCAAGGACAGCTTCCACAGCCTGCGGGACTCTGTGCCATTGCTTCAGGAAGAGAAGGCATCCCGGGCCCAAATCCTAGATAAAGCCACAGAGTACATCCAGTACATGCATTGGAAAAACCACACACACCAGCAAGATATTGATGATCTAAAGCACCAGAATGCACTCCTGGAGCAGCAGGTTTGTGCACTGGAGAAGGCAAGGTCAAGTGCTCAGCTGCATGCCAACTATTCCTCTTCAAACAACAGCCTCTACACCAAACCCAAGGGCAGCCTTTGATGGTGGCTCTGACTCCAGTTCAGAGTCTGAGCTGGAGGAGCCCCAGAGCCAGAAGAAGCTTCGTATGGAGGCCAGCTGGAAGAGGCCTGATTTCCTGCTGCCATTAGATACTTGCTGGCTGCTTAAGGACTTTCCTCTCCCCCCCCCCCCCCCGCTTTACTAAAGGCTCTTGGAATGCAATTTCTTCCTGTTCCTTGTCCCTTTCTGCCCCTTCTTGAGTTAAACCCATATTATGGTATGGCAGCTTACCTTCTGGAAGACCCAGCAGATGTGGTGTGAAGCAGAATGCGGATTTCTCTCGTCCAATATTCCCCACTGATTTATTATTCCAATGGCAGAGTCAGTCAAGAATGTTCTATAAGATACTACCTTTAATTGTGAGAAGAACGTTATAATATCCAGTCTGTGTAATTTGCACATATCATTCAAACTTATGCTGTCATTTTTTTAAAAAAAAAAACATGGTTGGCAGTTACTAAATGACAGCGTTAGATGATGATCCATGCAAGGAATATAATAATAATAAAAGTAATCATTAGGCAACAGATCCTACCTATTATTGCCATTTTAGCTATAAGACCCATTCATAGCAAACTCATCGGGAAGCTTCATGAAGCTGAATCATGCATTCTTATAAGATTATATTTTATATACTGTAATGAGGAAATATAATTTGAAATGGGACAGTTATTGTATAGGGTGCTCCTTTTTTCAGCTTCATTTTCAGGGTCAAAGTAATATCCTGACTGTAGCTTCAAAGGGTGCAGTGCAAATAGACTGCTGGCAGTGAAATTATTGCTTCTTTAACATGATTCTAAAACTGATAAAAACAGTTTGATTGTGTTTGAAGCAACAACACCCACTGATTTCAGATGTACTTCTCTCATGTGTATCCACAGCAACTGAGTTACATTAGCTCATCTTATATGCACAGAGAAAGCAGCTCCCATCAAACTTAGTGGCCTATATCCATTTATTGAATCCAATTGGAGCAGACCCATGGGATCAATGGAACTTGTGTAAGTGTTGGTTAACTATTTTCCCTTTGTTTAAATAGATTTATTTCATTTGGGGTTAACAACTGGATTTAAGCAAGGGAATCTTGTCTTTCTTCACTCTTCAGTCACATCTGAAATTTCCCATCTACTCAAACATGAATATGCCCAGCTGTGCAAAAAATACTATTTCATTCTCAATTGTGATGGATATGTTATCATGAAACACAGGAGTGAGCCAGAAATATTTACCCAATGTCTCTTTTCTCAGTTCTTGTGGGTTTTTTCGGGCTATATGGCCATGTTCTAGAGGCATTTCTCCTGACGTTTCGCCTGCATCTATGGCAAGCATCCTCAGAGGTAGAGGATGCTTGCCATAGATGCAGGCGAAACGTCAGGAGAAATGCCTCTAGAACATGGCCATATAGCCCGAAAAAACCCCACAAGAACTGAGTGATTCCGGCCATGAAAGCCTTCGACAATACATTGTCTCTTTTCTGTTCTCTCGGTGTCTCTGATCTCCACCATTTCAAGGTCAGCTAGTGCCAATAAAAGTGCCCTGTCCAATGGAATTTTAGCAGAAATTATAATTGGTAAATGACTACAGAACTCAGGTTGATTCAAGAACAATTAGGAAAAAGACACATTTAAGAATGTAGTTTTAGCAGAGGCAGTACCAACATTGATTTATAAAATATAGTGGGCCCTTGGTATCCGCTGAGGTTTGGTCCAGAACAACCCTGTGAATCCCAAAATCTGTGAACGCTCAAGTATCATAATATATATTGGCATAGTAAAAGGGTATCCCTTATATAAAATGGCAAAATCAAGAGTAATGCTTTCAGATTTTGGGGACAGCGGGGAGTGCAGGGTTTCAAACCATTGATACTGAATCAATAGATACAAAATCTATAGATGTGAACAAAAATGCCCTGCACTGGACCATTTGGGGATTGAGACTTATAAAACCATTGTCCTGTCTTTGCTTAGAAGCAACTCAGAGGTCAGTACTGTTGGATTTATACCCACATAGCCACTTATGTTTTCATTTCCAGAGAGAGAGAAGAGAGAAGAGAGAAAGGTGGAGAGAGAGAATTCTTAAATGTGTTATTTAGCTATCACATTTAGTTTTCATATATTCTTGTAGCTGATCAATGTGTTTGCAAATAATGTACTTTCTCCTCTCTCTTCCTCTCTGTGCCCCCACCTCCATTCTAACAAATTGAAAGGAAGTGTCGGACTGGAAGAGAGCTAACAAATTGAAACTGAATCCAGACAAGACAGAGGTCCTACTGGTCAGTCGTAAGGCCAAACAGGGTATAGGGTTACAGCCGGTGTTAGACGGGGTTACACTCCCTCTGAAGATGTAGGTTCGCAGCTTGGGAGTGATCCTGGACTCATCGCTGAGCCTGGAATCCCAGGTCTCAGCGGTGGCCGGGAGAACTTTTGCACAAATAAAACTTGTGCGCCAGCTGCGCCCGTACCTTGGGAAGTCGGATCTGGCTCTTGTTACATCCCTGATAGATTACTGCAATGCACTCTATGTGGGGTTGCCTTTGAAGACTGTTCAGAAACTTCAATTAGTCCAGCGGAAGGCAGCCAGACTGCTCACCGGAGCGTCATACAGGGAGCATACCACCCCCTGTTATGTCAGCTCCACTGGCTGCCAATCCAGTTCCGAGCACAATTCAAAGTGCTGGTTTTGACCTACAAAACCCTATACGGTTCCGGCCCAGCGTATCTGTCCGAACGCATCTCCCTTTACGTCCCATCTCGGAGTCTGAGATCCTCTGGGGAGGCCCTGCTCTTGGCCCCGCCTCTGTCACAAGTGAGATTGGCAGGGACGAGGAGCAGGGCCTTCTCAGTGGTGGCCCCTCACCTATGAAATTCACTCCCTGGGGAAATTAGATCAGCAACATCCCTCCTTTCCTTCAGAAAGAAATTAAAAACATGGATGTGGGACCAGGCGTTTGGGCAATCTGGCAGATGAATAAAGGACTGTGACGACGGATAGGAATTGGACAAGTTGGAACGAAATATGGACTCTGAGTTGGCGAACGCTGTGTCTGAGATTGGCTATTGATTGTGAGATATATTGTTGTTTTAATTGTTTTAATTGTTGACCAATTAATTGCTGGTTTTATATGTTATTGTATTTGTGTAGGCACCAAGATGTGCCTTTTTGTAAGCCACCCTGAGTCCCCCCTTGGGGGTTGAGAAGGGTGGGGTAGAAGTATACGAAATAAATAAATAAAAGGAAGTATCACAATAAAAGGCTTGTACTTTTGTTAATTAACACTGATGGAAGATGCACCTTTTAGATCCAGAACCATCCATTTTGGGGCTGGTGGCCTAGGGATCCATCTTACAAAAGGCCCACTGGAACCAATCGAGTTGGCATGGATGCAGAAGTACTTCCTGGGTTTGCCCCGTTGCAGTTTATTACTTCTTCTCTGAAGAATTAATTGACAGAGCACAGCACTTCTGTATGCACATGCATGCCCATTTGTGTATTTTTGCTTGGTGGGTGCCAGCATTTTTTCCTTATAAGAAATGACATATGCGACAACTGACAGTTGCAAATGGCAAGAACAGGTGTCTGATTGCACATAATATCAACGTTATTTACTGAGCCACATCTGAGCTTTTTACAAATTAGATAAGGGGGGGGGAGAGCAACAAAAAGTTTTAGCAGGTTATGACTGACCCAGACAGATAGCTTTCAGAATGTCAATGATGGTTTTGACAACTGTGACAAGGCAATAGGCTGTGCTACAGATTGTATTCCTCACACAGTTGTCTTTATTAGCCTTTCCAACAAAGGCACATTTAATGCTATTTTATTATTCCTCCCCCACCCCTAATTTAGATGTGCCATGAGAAAGCTCAATACATAGTAGAGAGAATTGTCCATCTCCTGCCAAGGTAACTTGATGCTGCCTTCGAGCTTTGACTTATCTCCAGCTCCCACGCCTCTCCTATATCCGAAAACTGCTATATATCAGCATTACATCCATCCACATTTAAATGAGCAGCCTTTCCAGTTTATTCTTAAAAAATAACAACAAAATACCTATTGCTCATAAAACATTGTCATTAGCACCATGGGGAACGGGGGGGGGGGGGCAAGATAGCGAGAAGTTCATACGTGGTACAATAGGGATATGCAAGAAATTTTAGGATAAGAAATGGTACAGAGCCTCTGGCACTGTATTGTGAGAGATCCAACCAACCAGCAAGTCACTGGCAGAAAATTTAAATGGAAAGATTCAGTAGAACGAGTGGATTTCAACTGTCCAGAGACAACTGTACTCTCTTCTTTTAGTTCTTTATCAGAACTTTGAAGGAATGTGTTATATTGTAATGCATTATTTGGAACACATTATTTTCCCTAGCAGCAAGGATGAACCATTTTCACTGCTCTACAAAAATTGCCAACCAAACAAATAAACCTGAAAGTCTGTCCTCCAAGAATAAGAACATTTGGGAAGGTTCTACTGATTGCAAAGGTTTGGCTGCAAACTGAATTCTATAATCTTTCTTTAAATCCCTCCAATTCAAAGTACAGCTTGTATGAAAGGATTCTCATACTAAGTGGTGACCCTAGAGATAGTGTCAATCAGTGCAGTGACTCACGGTGCTTAATACAAATCATACCGCAGTATCATAACTATAATGCCAGAAAATTTGACAAAATAAACAACTTTTTAAAAAACCAGCATACTTTCATAGCTCATGTAGACAAAACCATGTGATTCGAAGAACTATTGTAATTGGGCACAAACAATAACACTGACGAGAGTGTATGCAAAGCCTTGTGGGTATATTGATGCAGTACATCAGTGTTTCTCAACCTTCTTAATGCTGCAACCCCTTAATATAGTTCCTCATGTTGTGGTGACCTCCAACCATAAAATTATTTTCGTTGCTACTTCATAACTGTAATTTTGCTATTGTTATAAAATCATGTAAATATCTAATATGCAGGATGTATTTTCATTCACTGGACCAAATGGGGATTGATTTTGTCATTTGAGAGTTGTAATTGCTGGGATTTATCAAAGAGCATTCTGAACTCCACCAACAATGGAATTCAACCAAACCTGGCACACAGAACTCCCATGAACTACAGAAAATACTGGAAGGGTTTGGTGAGCATTGACCTTGCGTTTTGGAGTTGTAGTTCATCTACATCCAGAGAGATGTAGATGATCATCTACTGTAGACTCAAACAATGATAGGTCTGGACCAAACTTGGCAAGAATACTCAGTATGCCCAAATTTGAACACTATTTGGGGAAAATAGACCTTGACATTTGGGAGTTGTAGTTGCTGGGATTTATAGTTCGCCTACAATCAAAGAGCATTCTGAACCCCAGCAATGATAGAATTGGGCTAAACTTCCCATACAGAACCCCCCTGCCTTGAAGGGACTTACTGGTGCACGCCTTCCTCCAGCCTTGCATTCTCCCTCGCCTGAAATGCACAGCACACTGGCATGCACCAAACATGCCTGCTCTCCCCTCTCCACTTGGAATCTCAGAACAGCCCTTCCCTTGGCTGAGAGGCCAGTCAATCACATGGAGGAGAAGTTTTGGTGGAAGGATTCGCTGCTTGTTTCCAAAAAGGAAGAGAAGGACATGCAGAGAGATCTTCAGCCTTCTCTGCCAAAAGGGTTCCTCAGACCATCTGAAACATAGGTTTTCTGATGGTCTTTGGCGAGCCCTCTCAAACCCCCTCATGACCCCCCCACCCAGGGGTCCTGACCCCCAGGTTGAGAAACGCTGCAGTACATGGAAGCAAAAATTGGACTTTTGAAAAGTTGTCCAGAAACCCATACATGACTCATGTATTCTATATCTTTGCTATTTATACAGTACATTGATACAGGCTTTAGGGACAAAATGCCAGTTTTCCACATAAACCCCATCCCTTTCATCAGCCTTACACTACCTTGGAAATAGGGCCTTTATGCACAGAAAAACTCTGGATCAGCTCATCTGAGCCACTGTATAGCAGCTGCCACAATAGAGTCATCATCTTAAAAAATTTTAACACGCAGGAAGTTCTTCAGTTTGCCAAATAGGTGGTAGTCTGATGGTGCCAGATCAGAGCTTTAAGATGGGTGTGGCAACTGTTTTTCAATATCACAGTGGGTTTACTGACTGACATGTGGCCATGTGTTGTTGTGCACCAGCAAAACATCTTGTTTCTACTTGTGTGGATGAACACGACGCAAGCAACCTTGAAGTTTCTTAAGAGTTTCTTAAGAGTTTCCATGTATGTTTACAAATTAATGATGGTCCCTTTAGGCATGGTGTCCACTAGCAAGACACTTTCTGAATCCCAGAAGACAGTTGGTATAACTTTTCCCACTGCAAATGCAGCTTTGAATTTCTTTTTCATGACAGTATTCACATGATGCCACTTTATTGATTGCCTCTTCATCTCTGGTTCAAAATGGTGTAACTGTGTTTCATCTCCCATCTTGAAATTCTTTTCCATACTCTTCTCAGACTGGACCAAGAGTTTGCTGCTTATGGATTTTCAGATTTCTGTCAACTTCCTTGGGGCCCACCTTGTACAGACCTTCTTCAACTGAAAACTGTTTCAATATTCTGCACACACTTGCTTCCCTTGGTCCTAGTTGGAGTGACATTTCTTTAGCAGTTATGCATCTATCAAACTTAACCATATCATTCATGCACTCCACATTGTCAGTTGTTTGTGCAGTATGTGGTCTGCCACTTTGTGGAACATCTTGAATATTGACATGACCTTTTTCACCAGATGACCTGTGCACCGAGCGACTAAGAGTACTGTAATCGACAGTGTCATCTCCATACATTCTTCAGTCTCTCGTGGATGTTCCCCACTGTCACATTCTCACAAATCATGAACTCATTTACAGCATGTTGATTCTGACAGATATCAAGAGCAGCAGCCATCTTGGAGGAATGCTACGACAATGCCGTATGCGGGTTGAATTAAATTTGAATAGAAATGAGAAGGATTATTCCATGCCCTCAGCAGATAGTAAAGATGTAAAAGAAAAATTGGATTTTTTAGAAAATGATGTGCATTATCTTTGGAGTCATCCGAGGAGCTAAAGAAGACTGCACTACATAAAGAAAACCAGATCAGCTTTTTAATGCTCAGCTGCATTCAGGTGCATCATTCAAGAATGGTGGGCTTTCTAAAGCTGAAAGAAAACTGTGAGAAAAATTATGACAGATTAAGAATGCATATCAAAATGGGCCACATCACTAGCAACAACAATGGAAGCAATCTGGGTAGTCCAGCAAATAATGAGCAATATAAAAAAACGTTATTTTTGACTAATTCTCCAGGGTCTTTACCGTTAGATCCATCAGCCTCTCATGACATGCCTTTTTTACTTTATTGATACATTTTGCTATCTGATCATACACTGATGCTTGCTTGGTCACAGGTACCCGTTTTCATCTGAAAGGTTGGAAGGAATGCAGGAGTCCTCTCCAGTTTTCATTCTCACAACTCTACTACCTCCCAATATCCCTTAAAAGGTTGGCTTCTGTAATGCAAAGCATGTGGTCATGTAGGCTCATTACTACACATGTCAATTCAGAATTAACCTCTAGGTAAATAGGTATAGTATGCCACATAAGAGATGTGACTGAGGCAAGTTTAGATTGCAAATCAGCTCAAGTATTTCTTTGCTTAGTTAATTTGGGTCCTGGGACATCTGATGTGGTAAGTCAGCAACTGAGCTGAGGTTTCCACATGCTGAGACAGTTAAGTACTGTGTAACGCATGCTGCTTGAAGTATGGGTTTCCCTCTTGAAACTTCATTTAGGTTATTTAGTGGCATAGCAGGGTTTGTGCCAAGCATTTGCTCAAACCAATTACTGGATTCCTCATCTGGATTTGATTATTTAACATCACTAATCATTCTACTCTTCTAAAAGAAGAAAGAGAATGAATAAAGATGATCAATTAATTTTCTAACTGCCACAGAAAGCCTTATAAACTGAAGATGGGCTATGAGCATTATTTACCATGAGTTCTCAGATCCAGGGTAAAGAAAGAGCTTTAGGTCTCCACCAATTGACTGAGGAAAGTCTGCCTGGTGTTTTGCTTTTTCTCTCTCTTTTCTATGAACACCTTTGGCGTTATTTACTTTCCATCAGTGAGAAGAGAGAGAAAAAAATCCCCTTGCAGCATGTTCAGGATATTAGTAAAGTAAAAAGCCAATCTATACAAGTAGAAGGTAAGATATTGAACTAGATTCCCTCCAGCAGAAGTCTTCCACATGGAAGTAATATTTTAGGATGACGGAATTGATTTCCAAGCCTGTGTAGATGTGCATTGCATTCATAATAGAAGATATTTGATGGGAAAGTCAACATGAAAGGCAATATCCAATTTCATAGGCTATGAAGGATACTGTAGACTAATAGTGAATAAATCCCCCATGACAATGAATGAGAACTTGTGGAAAATCTGCAGGCAAAGTCTATTTTTCCACTTTTCTCTTAAGATCAATTCTTATTATGTGCATGTTTCCTCTCAAATTATTTCACCTTTAAGTTGAATGGCTGTAGAAGTCTTCTGTCGGTTCTTTTTGATTTGGCATATGTATTTCCTGTGTAACTGGATTTCACAATATCAAAGATTTGGATTACAGCTGTTAGGTGCATAAGGAGGGAATGGACACTGGTTGAAATTTGAAGGACTAACTGATCTAAGCACTACTTACAAATCCCATGGTTCTACCATTTCTTCACTTCCTCTCACTAGTCTACTTTGAAAATAAAACTTTTTTTTAGTGTCACTGTATTGAGTTTTAAATTGCGAGTCCCCGGAACACAGTATGAAATAGCTTTATTTGAAATTAATGGACACTCCTCTGAGAAATGGTGGGGTCTAGTTCTGTCAGCTGTTGCCTAGCTAGAACTGCACATCACATCTCACTCTAAGTAAGTTTAAGCATGTCTTCCATTTCAGGGTGTGTTTTCAATGTTATGCTTTATAGTTCATACATAATAAAACCTGTTGTTAAGCATAGTATTCATAGATACCCTGGCATCAGTGTAACGGTGTAGAAAGTTTTTTGAATTTGATATTTGATTGAATGAACTGTTTTACTGGATATTCTTACATTTATTTCTGGTTTTAGATTTGTATATACAGTAACACCTACATCAATGTGGAATGCATATCCATGGTTTCACTTACCCATCCAGGAGGGGGGGATATGGTTGTTTTTTCCAGGAATTTGCTTGATCCTCAAGATGACTTTATCGTATGCTTCCCCCAAAGCAGTGGTTCTCAACCAGTGGGTCCCCAGGTGTTTTGGCCTACAACTCCCAGAAATCCCAGTCCAATGCATTGTTAGGATTTCTGGGAGTTGAAGGCCAAAACACCTGGGGACCTACAGGTTGAGAACCACTGCCCTAAAGTTACCATATAATTTTGTTGGAGTATTTAATAAATTCCTCTAGGAAGGTTTATGGTATGCTGGATTAGAGGTAAATAATTTAATGGTGTTTGAATATATCTGCAGTCTTAAAACAGGGGTCTTACTGTATTTTAAAAATTGTTAAAGATGAAGGAAAAGAAGAGAAAGAAGTGTGTGCTTACTCTCTCACTCTCTGGCTGCTTTTATATAGCCATTTAATATGGATCACAACATGGATTAAAAGATTCGGTTCTACGACTAGTGCTTACACAGACACCCCAGGAACTAACTAGAAGTTAGGATGGAGCTCAAAGATCCAATAATTGTGGATCAAGTCGATCCAAGTATATATTTTTCCTACCTCCTCTGGCAAGACACATTGAAATTAAGCAGCCTATCTGACAAGAATCAGCACTAAATCAAAAGTAAGAAAGTGAAAGCCGGTCTTCCCATAGAGGGAGGTGTTTGTTTACTTTCCAACCAAGTTGTGTATTGGCTCTTTCTTCAAATGCAGCAGAATTAGCCCTGTTCATATAAGCTCCTCACATGTTTCCTCTGGATGGGATACACACAGTATGGCTTCAGCAGATTTTATGGCTTGATCCAGAATTTCCAGTGTGTTCTTTTAACATGCTGTTTCCAGCTGGATGCATGTTGCAGTGTATCAAGCACACACAAACACCTCCTAAAATATGAACGCATGTTCAGCAAAAATATAAAGCAACGATGAAATAAGATTTTTAATTAATTTTATTTGTAGATGGGGAAATATATAAAATAATCCCAACGCTACTCAGCCAAAATTATAAAGCCATCAAAAGGAAGAGGGAGTATGGGTGATAAACCAACTGTATATTTAAAAATTAGGAACTGGGAACTACTGGAACTGAGTCCACCCACCCATACCCAGAAACTGATTGTTATCATAGGGCTCATTGTTGTTGGTTGATGCTTGCCTTTATAGTTTATTATAATGTTGTTGTTTTATTCAGATTATGTTGCCATTATATATTTTAATGTGCTAATTTTTAATTATGCTGTTCAGGCTCGTCCCCATGTAAGCCGCCTCAAGTCCCTTTGGGGAGGTAGAGGTGAGGTACAAAATAAAGTTATCATTATTATTATAAGTAACATTATGCAAAATTACGAATTGCTGACTTGTGTTTTACACATGAAAAGATAAAGAGTATCTCTGAAGACCAAAAAAGCAACATTGCCAAGTTCTGTCAAATTAAAATATGAGACAAATTAACCCTCATTAAGAACAAGCACCTGCATCACAGCCTACCCACTGTGAAAGTAGCAAGTGTCCACAAGCCAGAGACCATATTTTCTTCACTCCTCATTAAACAAGATCCCTAGATTTTGCTGAGCAATCACGGTGATTGCTGTACTTGTGTTCTCTTGCAAAATGCAATAATATAATCTTCAGAGTTGGAAAAAGACCACAAGAACCATCTCATCAAATCTCTCACCAGGTAGGAATGCAGAACTAAAGCACTCTTGTTTGACTCCTATTTAAAGAGTCCCAAAGATAGGGAGTCCACCACACTCTAAAGCACTGTTAAACAGCTTTTACAGTAAAGATATTCCTCCTGTTGTTTAGGTGGGATCTTTTTTGTCTTAATTAGAATTCATTGGTTTGTGTCCTAGCCTCTGAACAGTTGAAAACAAGATTCCAAATCCAAGATCTGGAGACCAAAATCTGTAAAAAATGTCATAGTATGCTGGCCATGTTCAGCCTGGAAGCTTGCTCCATCTTCTACATGACATCTCTTCAGATATTTAAAGATGGTTATCATGTCACCTCTCAACGTTTTGTTCTCCAGGATAAACATGTCCAGGTATGTGGAAGGACAGTTATGGGACCACAGCTTGGTGAACTGGCCCAATTTTTTGATTGAAGAGAGGTGCTCAACATAGTCTGTATTCACTATCAATGATAATGCAATGCAGTGGAACAGTAAGTTCATGCATAAAGTCCTGAGTGAGAAAACCCCTCCATCCAGTGGGATAATAGACACTGCTCTTCTCCTCCTTCTGGGATCTCTGTGCTCACTCAAGCTTGGGCACAATGAGCACGTTCTTTCTTTATTATGGATGGCTTCAGCACGTTATTGTATTGATGGTTCTTAAAACTAACTTTACAAATTCTGATCAGAAAACAGTTCTGTGAAGGTCCTACGTGCAAAGACTGCAAGCTGAATTTCAGCTTCCCTTCAATAAGGGAGAGGCAGCAATGGGACGGAGGTTTAGCACAGCTGGTAAATCACCAGCAATTATAGGATCTATCAACCGAAAGGTTGCAAGTTCAAAACCCCAGGTTGGTGTGAGCTGCCAACTGTCAGCCTAGCTCATTGTTTACCTAAGCAGTTCAACAACAGCTTTACTGTAATTAGAAAAATTAGGTACTGCTAAAAGTGGGGGAGGTGTTTTACGAAGCTATAAAGAAAGAAGATCAGAAAATGCTGGGCAACCAAAAGGAAGGGGGAGGTCTTGACAGCTCTTCATCATAGAGGATGAAGCGACAGCACCCCCTTGTGGCTGGACTCAAGCCCAACGTTCCATGGCACCAAAACATCTGGACACTGAGTCAAAACAAACCACCTCCTTCTGTTCTGTCTGTCTGTGTATTGTCTATACAAAGCAGCATTTAATGTTTGCCATGTATGTGTACTGTGATCTGCCCTGAGTCCCCTTCAGGGTGAGAAGGGCGGAATATTGTTGTTATTGTTGCTGTAAAGTTCAGAAAAATCAGCAAATAATCTGTAACACCAAACATGTAATACAATTAACAATCATGCTGTATTTTGAATTGGCCTCTGTTTTCCCACTAAACACAAATGGATATAAAGATATCTCCTTTAGTTTAAATAACAAGCTAAGTTGATCATGAGCCATTTGGCTACATAAGCCCAGCTCACCATAACTTCCTTTGGGTTTCTTACTCTGCACATATTGTTGTCTTCTTTTCTCTCCAGTGAGATTTCATGGCCCAGCTAACCGCCAAAGGCTACTCTGATATGACAGGGTTCAGACTCCACAGTATTGCACATAATGAAAAAAGGAAACTCGCAGCCAACAAAATTGGCCACAAATTATCCTTTGGGACTTGCTTGGAATAAATCCAATGAGTGAATGTGTTTATGGGGGTGGTGTTGGGGTTTCATGCTTAGTTTTTGTTCTAAACTAAGCATGAGTTGGATTTCAAACTGTCAAGGACTCCACATTTTCATATCCCATTGGTTTATTTCGTGATATTTTAATCAAATGTGGTAGATTAAGAGAAGAAGACCAGAGAAGTTATGTTGAGCAGCACTATCCATATATTCATCAGCAAGGTTCTGGTACAAATATGCCTCTTATTGTTAGATGTCATTAACAAAGCCAATACTTCCTTCCATTTCCTTGGTTGAAGTAAATGATTGGGCCGCTTCTTTAAATTATTACTTATTTACTTATTGCAATAATAATCCTAGTAGTAAATTCAATTGTAGTTCAAACAGAAGCAGTATGGCAACCACTAATAATTATCCAAGATGATGACGATGATGATGATGATGATGATGATTATTATTATTATTATTATTATTATTTAAATATTCATATTGACTGCTTTAGTATATTCGAATTCCTCGGGGTTTCCTGTTTAATGCACAAATACACCAGAGATCTTTCCTTCCACCATCACCCGTCTCTTCCTAACACTTGTATTTTGTGTGACAGACAAGCCCTGACAAATCTCATTTGAGTTGTCTGATTTGTATTGCATTTGATTTTTTTAAATTCTTCATCTAATTAAATAGTATACATGGATCATTGTGGCAGGGTCATTGGTCTTTTGAATTCCATTTTATTCAACAAACTAAGTTCCCTTAAAGTTCACCATCAGTCAGTTCAACAACTATATTTAATACCAGCAAGGACAGGCATAGAGGAAAACACTGGTACTATTTTCTGTAAGGAAATGATGCGCTGCAGCTTTGAAATACAGCACACTTGCATTTCATATTCTACAGTAGAAAGAAAAATATCAAAAACTATCATATAGTTTTACTCTTTTTACCCTTCTTGTCTAGTTTCTTCATAGCTGCCCTTCAATGTCCCAGTCTTCTTTAGATTTCTTAATTGAGCAAAGGTATAAAACATCTTTGTCTTCATTCTTTGCTTCAAATGTTTACAAATCAATTGTGCTCATTAATTTTTGTTTTCTAAATGTTCAGTTGTAAACCAGCATTTGCACTGTCTTCCGTAATTTTCTTCAGCAGTTGCTCCAAGTCTTTGCTATTTTCTACTATTAGCATGGTGTCGTCTGCATATCTTAAACTGTTTCATCCTCAGGTTTTATTTTATTTATCTATTTATAATATTTGTATCCCACTTTCTCTCTCTCAAGGATGCTCAAAGGATTTCATCACATTTACCTTTTTTAGCATCCTAGGATGCTATAGCAACAGTCCAGTGACAGAGATTCTCGCTGCCCATCACACAACATCACTGGACTTACTGTTGAAGCCCTGTCCTCAAACAGAGTGGAAGCATTATAGGACATTTCCCTCCTAACACAGGAACACTCCCATGTTCTGCTGATTCCAACGGCGTCACCAAACTTTGTTGGGCAATGCTTGCCCCATGTGATGGGCAAAACATCTCCATGCTAGTGAAGCAGCACGGGAGGGGGAGCCCATATGTGATGAGGTCGCAGGTTTTCATACTTTCTTCTCCCATAATCTAATCCAGCTTTGAGTATGACACATTCAATGCACCAGTTAAACTGAGTGATAAAATGCAGTCTTGTCTGACCGCCTTGCCAGTTCAAAACTATTCTGTTCCTCCATATGTTGTTCTAAGAATGGTCTCTTGCCCTGAGTAGACGTTACACATTAGGTTAATCAAATGTTGTGACATACCTATTTCTTCAGTGAGTGACCCAAAGCTTTCCTGATCTACTCAATTTAGGATTTCCTGTAATCTATAAGCAATTCATTGGTGTACTCCATTTTCCAATATATGTTTGTAATACAATTGCCCTCTGAATTCAGCTTGGTCATCCGCCATTTCTTGATCATTTCTTTGTTGTAGAATTTTGATCATCACTTAGATTTCTTGGGAAATGAATGAAATAGTCTAGTGGGTACCAGTCATGAGTGATGATACTCTTGACAACAGTGTGTGTGTGTGTGAACAGTTGGCTTTCCATATTCACTGGGTATTGGTTCCAGGATCCTCCATAGACTACATTCATGTGGATTCAATTATTCCTTCCATCCCACCATCCTTTGTACAGACCCCACAGGCAACTGCTACATGTGATAGAGAGCCAAAACATTCTTTTTTTCTTCACTCTACCTGATCCTTAGAACCAGTTTCCTTTCTTCGCTTTCTTGCTTTCTCTCTCACAGCCATCATATATAAACACACAAATATATATGTTATCATGATCTATATAAATGAAAATTAAATGGCCTATAATGAGGACTAAATAAATTATTAAATAGAGCCATCCATAACACTTCAACATAAACCCTGAGCCTGTTGATGTTAATTCAGATGTAAATCCTAATGTTTTCAGTGAAGTTTATTCATGGGAAAGGTTGCTTAGATTATACCCTTAAAGTATAATCTTAACTAGCTAGTGGAGTTATTTTATTACCTTGGCTATAGCCTAACACCGTAAGCACTGTGAATGTATCCCTATACAGGAGGAACACTGGTTTTGGCATAACTCAACTTGCCATTTATTCTACCACCATCCCTTTTTGGGGCATTTTTAGCGAGAGTTTTTGGAAAACAGAGCAGCTCTCCTAACAGACTGCTCTGTTAGAAGATCTCTGAGATCAGTTGACTGGAGAAGAGTTGCTGGGAGAATAACATTTCTGTCATCAGAAGAAGATTGTACCTAAGCATTTATAGCAAGCACATTTCTTCAACCCAGAGATCTTGGGACATCTTTTAGTAAATCTGTTTTCATGTGCCTTCAAGTCAGATCCAACTTACAGACATCCTATCATAGGGTTTTATTGGTCAGATTTAATATCGAGATGTCTGCTAAAACATTCCTCTTAGCAGGGAGAGTTTGCCTTCTCCATGTTCATCCATGGCTGAGCTGGAATTCAAACACTGGTTTCCGGGGCTCATAGTTCAATAGTAAAGCCACTACAACATTCTAACACAAAATTATTAAAATACCTTCTCTTCTCTGAGTGATACCTCCGATTATAGAGTTCGGACAACCAAAAAATTGATAGTCGAAGCCATTCCTAGTTCTTTTAGGAAGACATATAGCTTTCTTAGAAAAAGAAAAATAAGGCAGTGTTATGAAAACAGCACCCCCCTCTCTTGCATTTCATAGAACTAATCACCTCTTATGACTTACACCATACTATTTACTCTGTATTGCAATCAAAGTTGATTTATTATCTCTGTGTTTTGCATATTTATTAGTAGATGCAACAAGCATTAAAATCTCTGCAAGAGCCCTTTTACATTATGGTCCTGTTCAGCCTGTGTGGCATAGTGATTTGGGATTTAGTTTGCTTTTTCATGTCAGGAGCGACTTGAGAAACTGCAGTTCACTTCTGGTGTGAGGGAATTGGCTGTCTGCAAGGACATTGCCCAGGGGATGCCCAGATGTTTTGATGTTTTGCCATCCTTGTGGGAGGCTTCTCTCATGTCCCCACATGGGGAGCTGGAGCTGACAGAGGGAGCTAATTCGCTCTCTCCAAGATTTTAATCCAACATATTTACAATAAACATTGCCCCAAAATGTATAGAGATACCCAGCCCTGATTTGGTGCCATTAGCACCTCCATACTTCTCTAGCTCTTTTCCCTGCCTTTGTCCCCCTTCTTCACCTCAGTCTCCCTTCCCTAACTCTCTTCCCCAGCTTCCTCACACTCTGGCAATGCATACCTTCCTTGCTTCCTGCACTCACATCACACATTCTCCCTTCCATCTTGCTCCCTCTCTACTCTTGCATTATTATACCTTTGTAATTTCTCCTTCTTTGCTTCCTGTGTTCTCCTTCTCACACCCCACACTATCCTCTTCCTTCTTATTCCCCAAGCCTATGTTATAAATAATAGGCTTAAAATAGGTCTGTCCATGAAAGTTTTAAAATAGCTATTCCCATTTTCATGGTTCACAGTTGCATAATGGTGGATCTGTATAAAAAATAGCAGAATTGTTATTGATGATATCATGGTTAATGAGGCTAATTGAGCAGCAAAGAATAGATTCCAGGGTTTAAAAAAATCACAAATGATGCCCCCAAAGCCTTGTGGGGGGTTTGACATTTGAAAAGTTTTAAATGTGAAAAAGTTCTTTTAGCAAACAGAAGTTTACTCTTGCTGTTGTTCTTTAATGGACTGTTTCAGATCTAAAACTATCCCCTAATTATCATTAATGGCCGAGCAACTTCTCACTTAACAGAAGATTTGAAACAAACATAAAGTTTTATTTGAAGCCGACACTGGTCATTATAAAGAGGAAATGTAGATGCTTAACTTGTTAAAAAGAGGAGTGTGTGATGCAGGGATACATCTTGTTTTCTGGAACAGATTATAAAAATAGGAGACTGTATGTTATATCATCTAACATTAAAGAAAGATGAACTCTGCCAGAATCTGAGCATTCAGCAGTATGGTTTATATTTACATTTTTGAATATAATATGTGAATATAATAAACATATATTTTTAGAGACCTCTTCATGTGGGGTAAATAGCCCTGTTTGGGTGCTTTTGGCTGGGATTTGACCAGGGCCTACTCACATTCCTCTCAAAGTGAAAGGGAGGTGTCAGAAGGTGCTTCCTCCTCCACCAAAGGGAAGAAAGTGATTTTGGGGTAGCTCAGATGGCCCTACCTGCACATTCCTCGTGTTTTCCCCATATGATGGGGAAAAGGGTGGTGGGGCAATTCATGTTGCCTCCCTTTCTCCCATCTGATGGGAACAGGAACAGGGTGCCTTTCGCCGGCGACACAGAGGCCGTGTGAAGAGGTCCTGGTTGAGACAACTTGCTCCTCCTTACCCACTTCATCTCTCTTTCTTTTTCTTCTTTAATCCTTTCTATACTGCCATATAATCCAGGCTATCAAAGCAAATAATCCACATGATCTGCTTTTTTATTGGATTATATGAGTCTGCACTGCCATTAAATCCAGTTCAAAGCAGATAATCTGGATTTTATATG
Source organism: Anolis sagrei (assembly GCF_037176765.1). Lineage (NCBI taxonomy): Eukaryota > Metazoa > Chordata > Lepidosauria > Squamata > Anolidae > Anolis > Anolis sagrei. Next base: position 40,938,685 of record NC_090022.1, on the reverse strand, counting down.
CCAGTGTAGAAGGAGTCTTTCTCTTTCACTCTCTCTTTCTCCAAAGTGGGGTAATATACAATCCTCCAGATACTGTTGCCAGATTTAAGCATCTGGTTCTCAGTGTACAATTGCCAGTGTACAATTTAAGCACCTGTTTCTCAGTGTACAGTTATTGTAGATCATCTCTAAGTGAAAGTCAAGTATACAGAATTTCAAGTTTTGTTTGACTTAGCTCCAGGTCAGAGAAAAACTCTATGTGCTCAGTTACTAGAGAAGCAGTTTACTACAATTTGCTTGTTTCTTTCTATGTTGTTGCAGTGGTAGGATTCACCTTCCACCCTGCTCTGCATCTACTTTCCAGTTAGAAGAAGTTAGATTAAAAGTGGGTCTACAGACTATACAGGGGGCTATTTACCATGGCATATGTCATATCAGATCACATATGGGTCAGACAGGCACTCCCCCAGCTGTTGCAGAGGTAGGAGGAAGTTCCAACTGCCTAGTACTATCAAAGTTGGTAAAGTACAACTGGACTGTCTCTGTTACCATCCCCTCCCATTTTCCATGTTGCAGCAGTCTGTGGACATGACATGGCTCCTACCTGTCTGTCATAACAAAAGAACATGGAAGTTTGCTGGTCGCTCTGTCATCTTGCCCAATGTCACTTCGGGCAATGACCAACAGGTAGAACTCATTTGTGGCCAGAAACCACTATAACACAGAGCACAGGAGGGAATTTAGTTGTTTATTCATTCAGTCACTTCTGACCCTGTTGGCCATCGACACCCCCAGCTCCTTCAAAGTCAAGCCAGTCACTTCAAGGATACCTCAGGAGAGGATGGTAAGTACCATCCCATGTCTGTCGGGCTGCCTGGACCCTAGAAACAAAGAATGGCAGTAAGAGCAGTTGTGATTCTTATGTTCCAGAATCAGCCCAACTGTTCAGATGGTATACTCCCAATTTTTGGTCAATGAGGGGCAAGGTTGAGTAAAGGCAGCCTTGCCTCGAGTTACTCCAGATCAGCATCATGCAGTGTTTGGTCACTGTGTAGCTGATCCAGAGCTCACCCAACTTACATGGTAAGTGCAGATGTGTCCTAAGAGAAGGATGACTGAAATGGTAAAAGGTATGGAACTCAAGCTCTAGGAGTAGCAGGTTAGAAAACTGAGTTAACTTGGAGAAGAGATGGTTAAGAGTGGACATGATAGCTATGTTTAAATGTTTTCAAAGGAGGGAAGAAGTTTGTTTTCTGTAGCTCTAGAGACTAAAGATCTCTTCACGCTTACCTTTTTTCGGCAACCATGGAGCCTGATGGTTCCCATAACACCCCAGAGAACTACTTCTAGGACAGCACAGTGACTGAACTGGAGGAAAGACCCTGCAGCTGCTGAAAAATTGCCACCGATGGTCAATGGGCAGCTCTCCATCTTTCCATAGTGAAAGATGTGTTGAGATGACTTAAGGAGACTCCCCCCCCCCCCCCCCCGTCTGATGAGGTAGGGATAATTGGAGGGTGCAAGACATGGGGCGACAGGTCCTCATGCCCCCTTGGTGGGCGCCGCCAATATCGCCGCAATTCCAGCAGCTCATGTGACAAGGCTGTAAAGACATAGAGCAATGGATTCAAACTTCTGGAAAAGTGGTTCTACCTAAAGTTTAAGAAGAACTTCCAGACCATAAGAGCTGTTCAGCAATAGAATATGATGCCTGGGAATGTGATGGTGTCTCCTTCAATCTTTTGGAAACTTTTGGGAACTTTGCTGTTTTGTTCAAGTACTTTACTACATATTTACTATGTGTCCCCTGGAAAGTGCTTCATTGAACATTTTGAAATAAATGAAAAATAAAGTCTGTGCTTCTTAACCAGTCAGGCATCCAACTTTTCTCATTTAATGCTTTTTCACAGATGACATTGTATGGAGGGGGGAGGGAGAAAATCACAGATAAGTCCAATAGTTAAGCAAGAGCAAGAATAAATAAATCAGTTTGCATAATAATAACAATAATAATAACAACAACAACAGCAGCAACAGCAGCAATAACAACAGTTTTTCCGACCATATCTTAATCTCTCAAACTAACATCTGAATATTGCTTTTCTTTATTTTTAAGGCCAGTTCAAACTGATGCTTTTTTTAAAAAAAAAACTTCATATATTTATTAATCATTCTACCACATCCTGCAGTATTGAAGTATGGAGAAAATATTCCTTTTGTTCATTTGAAATGTGCTCCACATTGTATTCATTACAATGCCCCTGCCGTTATAGGTATTAGCATAAGTGAAACAGTTCCCTTTTCATATTTCTAAAACCATATTTCTAAAGCATTTGTGGGTTTAGATACTTCTCATCATATCTTTCTTAAGGCATCTCTTCTTTATGCTGAAAAGTCTTCACATTCTTCATTTTTCCTCATGTGGAACCCATTTCATATCCATGGTAATTTCAGCCTCTTTTCTAGTCTTGTTTTCAATGGAGGGTAGGAAAGAATAACACAGAGTTTTATATTTGATTCTCTGCTGCCTCCCTGACAATATCTGCCACTGAAACATTTCCAGCATCTCACATGTAAATAAAATCAATGTTTTCCCAACACAAACACTTCATATAAGAACATCACAGATAGAGAAGTTTGGAGGAGTAAATCCTGGAGAAATTAAGGTTTGAGGTAGAATGGAAGAGGCAGAGAAAGACACTTTAACTGAGGACATGTCAATTCCATGTTGCTTCTCACAAATGCCAATCAAGTTCACTCAGTGTCAGATATAACTATGAGCTCCATCATTCTAGCTAGGTCTGAAAATGACATTCACATCACCCAACCTCCCCCTCCCCCCACACACACCTTTTTCATCCAGACAATGTCCCACCTGAAAGTTTTTCATGATGATGTATGTGTAGCCAAGAAAGCCAGGGCCCTGAGTTCATAAGTTTTCAAAAGAGCAGTTGATGACCAGGTCCCTTGGAGGTCTTTCATTCATAAGTTCAGCTGTAAGCTGTCCTGACAGCAAGCAACAGCAATCAACAATAACAAATATAAGCTGCATTGCTATGTGCTCTTCCTTTTGCTTCAAGGGAATTAAAAAGTGCTCTAAAGCCTCAACCATCATTGTTGCATGATGGTTGAGGCATGCATGAACAGTCTGTTATGAATACAAATATTTCTTTTCACAAAATGTCATCTCAAACCAGTGACATTTCAGTTTTCCCCTCATTTTTTGGCCATACCTTTTATTGCACAGGGAAATCAATAGTTTTCACTTGCCAGTAGAAGGAGAGCAAGAAGAGAGCCATTCTACCTTCACTAGGGAGGGAGTTTCAAATTCCTCTCCATTTTACCTACCAATCATGTCTAGGAAGTCGGGGGAGGGGGGGCTTCCATATAGTCCTATATCCCAGAATATCAAGGATCAAGGTAGAAAATCCCACAATATCTGCTTTGAACTGGGTTATAGGACCATGGGCCCTTCCACATATCCTATATCCCAGAATATCAATGTAGAAAATTCCACGTTATCTGAGTGTGGACTGAGGGCGGTTCCAGACAGGCCTTTTTACCAGGAGAATCTGTGTTTTAAAAGTGTGGATCTTCATGGGGGCCTGTTCACACACATCCCAGAAAGCATGGGTGTCCAGATGCTCTTGCAGGACTGGCCCGTGAGAAAATCTGGAGGCCCTACCCCAGATGCCCAGATGCTTTTGTGGGATGGGCTTGTGAGAACATCTGGAGGTCCTACCCCCCTACCCAGAAGGCCCAAGACTCCTTTGAAAAATAAAATAAACTTCCCGAGTCTCCATTACAGTGTTGGAGCAGCTCTCCTGGCACATAGAAATGATGCACCAGGAGAGCGGGGGGAAGTGAGTTTGCTCTCCTGGAATATCATTTCTACGCGCCGGGAGAGCTGCTCCAAGACTGTAATGGAGGCTGGGTAAGTTTATTTTCCTTTTCAAAGGTGTCTGGGGGCTGTGGGGGTGTGGGGTGGGTATTCCCACAGTTTTCCGGACTAATTTAGTCTGGAAACTTCTGGGAATGGTGTCTGAACTGTAGTTCAGACACCAGAAGGCCCGAAATAAATCCATTATCTAATTAATTCACCACAAACCAGGGTTTTCCTATGGTTTGTGATGAATTAATTTGGGACTGTCCAGAACGTTGTCTGGACACCCCTTCTTTATTGCAGGAGTTACCACAATAAAGGTACTGTCTGGGCGGGCCCTCAGATAACCCAGTTCAAAGCAGATATTGTGGGATTTTCTGCCTTGATATTCTGGGATATAGGGCTGTGTGAATGGCCCCTGAGAGAAGACCCTGAGGTTTGAGCACTCTTATATAGAGATACTCAATCATTTAGATTTACTGGACTGAAGCTGTATTGAATCCAGGATATTTTTAAATTGTGCCTAGAAATGAACTAGTAGAACAGTTACAGCAGGAGTTGTGTTCTCTCTCTCTCATTTTGGTTGCAGCTCTTTGGATCAAGTGCCCAAATACTTTTCAAAGGCAGCCCCATGTAGAGTGAATTACAATAATTTAAACAGGATCTAACCAAGGCATGTGCCACTGTGTCACTTTATCTGATAACAAAGTCCTTTTCTTCCCTGTCTGAACTGCCAACTCATACCTGTGGAGGCTTGAAGGAATAGGAAAGAAGTCTGGTTGAAATACCCTTCCTAATATAATTAATTGGCATTACTTTATAAACCTTTCCTATAAAATATATAATTATTGATTTCTGCCACTTCAAAGACTCCTGATTTCTCCAAGGAGTCATATCATAAATACATCTTTTCACATTTACCATTCCCATGATTTGATATCTGTCAATTCAAAATAAATTGGTGGTTCATTTTGATTCCATTCTCTCTCGTTCTCTTGCTCTCTCACACATAGCTATAACTGCTTCATGCGTCAAAGAATATATCTGTACAGGAGCAGCAGAAAAATACCCAAATTGACTGTAATTCAGATAAGGTTAATGTGTTAACATAGTAAAAGACACCATATGTATGCAGCAGAATTGTTTTACTACCTCAAAACACATCATTCTTCTCACTGGTGTGTGCCCAAATTCCACTCACATTTAGAGATTTCAAGATATTGGAGTGGTATATAAATATTCTCACTTATGGTTTCATTACTCAGATGTCACATGAACCATGGTTTTGTGCTGGAAAAAAGAAGATATTTTATAACCTTCAGTTTGGGAAATGGCCTTCTTTTTTCCTGGCAAGAGGTTGGAAGCCTTCACTTCTGATTTCAATGAAGCAAAGTTGGCCATGTCATATGAACCCTTAATTGTGGTGAACATTAACTCCAGTTTGTTTAAACAAATGACTTCAATCAAACTTTAATTTAAGGCTGGCTGTTTTAAAAGCAACCCTGTTTGAGATTAGCTATCATTTGTCATGCCAGATAAAGAGGGGGATAATTGTTATTCAAGTAAGAATGGATTCTGGAACAGGGACGGAAGGACTAAGCCCCCTAAGATTAAGCTAGGGGTGGCCGAGCCTCGCCTGAGAAGATCAGGCAAAATTTGACCACATCTTTTTGAACCTTCTCATGAATTCTTAGTCAAAAATGTTCTAAGTGATAAAGCACAAATATACATTTGTTCTAGTTGAGTCATCCCAGGAATATCAAAGGCTGCATGCCATGTGTCCTATGTTCACATTGGAAGTAAGGTATATCAGAGCGATATAAAGGATTGCTAAGCATGTTGTACTTATAAGAATGCTTACAACTAAGGATGATTGAATTAAAATAATTTTCATTTCCCCTTATTCTCAGCACTACAACAGCTGTTGTAGCAGCTTGGCCAGAAATTCCGACTCACCATAGATGATAGACTGTGGCCTTGACCTCAACCTTGTTGCAGCTGGATCTTGCTTTGCTAAATTCTAGTGCAATGTCCAAACATATCCACTATAAGAATTTAGCATTCAATGAGACACAGTGAAGACATCTTCCCTTGTGTTTGCTACTCTGCTGCTGAGTATGCATGCCCAGTACAGAACACATCTCACCACGCTAAAACAGTGGATGTGGCTCTTAATGAGACATGCCGCATTATCACATGATGTCTATGCCCTACACCACTGGAAAAATTGTACTTTTTAGCCAGTATTGCACTACCTGTCATCTGTCAGGAAGTAAGCAGCCAACAATGAAAGGACCAAGGCAGTGACATCTCTGGCCTATCCTCTGTTTGGATATCAGCCAGCATGCCAATGCCTTAAATCAAGAAATAGTTTTCTAAGATCTACAGAGATACTCACAGGAACACCTCAGCAAGCGAGAATCCAAAAGTGGCAGGCTAAAACATGGAACCTCAAGTCATGGATGATATCTATTCTGCCTTGGTTAGACCACACCTGGAATATTGTGTCCAATTCTGGGCACCACAATTGAAGAGAGATATTGACAAGCTGGAATGTGTCTAGAGGAGGGCGACTAAAATTATCAAGGGTCTGGAGAACAAGTCCTATGAGGAGCAGCTTAAAGAGCTAGGCACGTTTAGCCTGAAGAAGAGTAGGCTGAGAGGAGACATGATAGCCATGCATAAATATGTGAGAGAAAGTCATAGGGAGAGAGAGCAAGCTTGCTTTCTGCTGCCCTGGAGACTAGGACGTGGAACAGTGACTTCAAATTACAAGAAAGGAGATTCCATCTGAACATTAGGAAGAACTTCCTGACTGTGAGAGCTGTTCAGCAGTGGAACTCTCTGCCTCGGAGTGTGGTGGAGGTGCCTTCTTTGGAAGCTTTTAAACAGAGGCTGAATGGCCATCTGTTGGGAGTACTTTGAATGTGATTTTCCTGCTTCTTGGCAGAGGGTTGGACTGGATGGCCCATGAGGTGTCTTCCAACTCTATGATTCTATGATTTTATTTATTTATTTATTTATTTATTTATTTCGAGGTTTTATATACCGACCCTCTCACCTTCAAAGAGGGATTCGGACCGGTTCACAACATGTGTTAACATACAAAAAATATACAATAACAACACAATGCCACTTAATTACATGATTAAAATATCAGCAACATACACATTAAAACATTATCATCCCAGTTAAAAGAGCCAAATCGTCCGACACCATCACAATCCCATTCATCACCCTCCTTTCATGTGGGCAAAGAATTAAATCAGTTGTCAAATTTATTTATTTATTTATTTATTTATTACTGCGCTTGTATACCGCTGTTTCTCAGCCTAAATTGGCGACTCAACGCGGTTTACAACACTACAACAATCAACAATATTCCGTTTAAAAAGCATAAAAACACATACACAATACACAATATTATTGGGCCACCAATAACAATCCAATGCATCTCTTAACTAGAATCGCAATCCAATTTCATCGTCTGTGATTACCAATCCTTGATCATCAATTTCGTTGCACCGGATTAATCGAATGCTTGTTTGAACATCCATGTCTTCAAATGCCGCGTTCCACAACCAGGTCTTTGTTAGTTTCCTGAATGTCATGAGGGAGGGGGCAGTTCTGATCTCTAATGGCAGGGAGTTCCAAAGTCGAGGGGCCACCATCAAGAAGGCCCTGTCCCTCGTCCCCACCAGCCGTGCTTGTGCAGGCGGAGGGACCGAGAGCAGGGCCCCTCCAGATGATCTTAATGGTCTTAATGGTTCGTAGGGGAGAATACGTTCGGAGAGGTAAACAGGGCCAGAGTCGTTTAGGGCTTTATAGGTTAACACCAGCACTTTGAATTGTGCTCGGAAGCTAATCGGCAGCCAGTGGAGTTCGAGTAACAGCGGAGTGGTGTGCTCCCTGTACCCCGCACACGTTAGTAATCTGGCTGCCGCGCATTGTACTTGCTGCAGCTTCCGGGCAGTCTTCAGAGGCAACCCCACGTAGAGAGCGTTGCAGTAATCTAAGCGGGATGTAACCAAAGCGTGTACTACCATGGCCAAGTCAGCTCTCCCAAGGTACGGACGCAGCTGGCGCACAAGTTTTAATTGTGGGAAAGCTCCCCTGACCACCGCTGAAACCTGGGGTTCCAGGCTCAGCGATGAATCCAGGAGAACTCCCAGACTGCGTACCTGTGCTTTTAGGGGGAGTGTGACCCCATCCAGGACAGGCTGTAACCCCGTACCCTGTTCGGTCTTATGACTGACCAGGAGTACCTCTGTCTTGTCCCTCATCCAGTCCAAGACAGCGGCCAAGCACCGGTTCATGACCTGAACAGCCTCCTTAGTGGCAGGTGTAAAAGAGTGATAGAGTTGGACATCATCTACGTACAGATGTCATCGCACCCCAAAACTCCGGATGATCTCTCCCAACGGCTTCATGTATATGTTAAACAACAAAGGGGACAGTATTGAGCCCTGCGGGACTCCACAGTGCAATGGCTGAGGAGTCGAGCAGGAGTCCCCTAGTGACACCTTCTGGGAGCAACCCTCGAGAAAGAACTGGAGCCACTGCAAGGCAGTACCCCCAAAACCCATTCCTGCGAGGCGTCCCAGAAGGATACCGTGGTCGACGGTATCGAAGGCCGAAGAGAGGTCCAGCAGAACCAACAGGGACACATTCCCCCTGTCCAGTTCCCGGCGCAGATCATCAACTAAGGCGACCAAGGCTGTTTCAGTACCATGTCCCGGCCTAAAGCCAGACTGTGACGGATCTAGATAGTCCGTGTCCACCAGGAATTCCTGGAGTTGCGAGGCCACCATACGTTCCAGGACTTTCCCCAAGTAGGGGAGATTGGAGACTGGCTGAAAGTTGACGAATTGAGTGGGGTCTAGTGATGGTTTTTTCAACAGCGGTTTGATGACAGCTTGTTTTAAGCTGGCTGGAATCTTGCCTTCCCGAAGGGAGGCATTAACCACCACCTTTACCCACTCTGCCAAACCCCCTCTGGCTTCTTTTACCAGCCAGGAAGGGCAGGGGTCTAGGATGCATGTGGTGGGCCTCGCCTCTCCCAGAACCCTGATGACCTCGTCGAGTTGAACAGATCGAAACGAATCCAACAAAACTGGACAAGCAGATGCTTGAGTTACATCCTCAGAGACTGCAGTTAATGTGGTGTCAAAGCCCGCGCGGATCAAAGCGACTTTGTCCGCAAAGTACTGAGCAAATGCTTCACAGCGTGCTGCCGAGTCGTCAGGGGACCCACTCAAGGTGGGATTCAACAACCCTCTGACTACTCGGAACAGCTCTGCCAGACAGTTCCTTGCGGACGCAATATTGGCCGAGTAGAAAGCATTTTGCGCGGCCTCTATTGCCGCGCCATACGCCCTTAGATAGAGGCGTAGGCGTGTTCGGTTTGACTCGCTGGGCTCTTTCCTCCACACGCTCTCTAGCCACCTCTTTGTTCGCTTTAGCTCCACCAGCTCCTCGTTGAACCAAGGGGCCGGTTTCGCTCGGTGACTTAAGAGGGGGCGCTCTGGAGCAATCGTGTCTATTGCCCTAGTCAACTCCCTATTCCAGTGAGCGACCAGGGCATCGACAGAATCACCATCCAAGGCAGCGGAAACATCCCCAAGAGCCATTAGGAGTCCTTCTGGGTCCATAAGCCTCCTGGGGCAGACCATCTTAATGGGTCCACCACCCCTGCGGAGGTTAGAAGTTGCAGCAAGTCTAAACTTGATCAGGTGGTGGTCAGTCCATGGCAAAGGGGAGATTGATAACTCCTCCACACTGCCACCTTCTTCCCAGCCCTGACAGAAGACCAAGTCAAGTGTGTGTCCAGCACAGTGGGTAGGGCCAGATATTAATTGGGACAGCCCCATAGTTGCCATGGAAGCCATGAAGTCCTGAGCCGCTCCTGAAAGAGTGGTCTCTGCATGGACATTGAAGTCCCCCAGCACTACAAGCCGCCGGGACTCCAATGCCAGGCCCGAGACCAACTCTGCAAGCTCAGGTAGGGCGGCCGTGGTGCAGCGGGGTGGTCGGTACACCAACAACAGCCCTATTCTGTCCCGGTCCCCTAGCCTCAGGTGGACACATTCAAACAAGGTCGACTGTAAGGCCGGGCCCCTGACCAAGGAGATGGAATCTTTATAGACTATTGCATATCCGCCTCCCCGCCCCCCGGGTCTCGGTTGGTGTTGCACGGCATAACCTAGTGGGCAAAGCTGGGTGAGATTAACCCCTCCAGCCTCGTCCAACCAGGTCTCCGTGATGCACGCCAGGTCTGCCTTTTCATCCAGGATTAAATCCTGAATGGTTGATGTTTTACCATTGACAGACCTGGCGTTCAACAGCACCACCTTTAATCCGGGAGGACCGTCTACCTTGGAACCCAAGTTTACCATGTCGGGAGGACATTTTGGATTTTTTCTTAAGGTTTGCTCACGAATTGGCTGAATTGGTTTTTTAACTCTCCCTTTCCCGTATCTCCCCCTCCCCATCATCACCTCGATGGGGGCCCCCCAAGCACCGGAACTCCCTCCCTCCCTCCCCCCTCTATCATTCTCCACATCCTGGTTCGATGAAATTAGAAACTCCCCCCTGGGCACACAGAAGACTGGGTGACTTTGAAGGTGCTGAACAGACTGAATTCTGGCACCACAAGATGCAGTGCCAACCTTAAGAAATGGGGCCACAAGGTGGAGTCCACGACATGGAGAAGACCACAGACCACCTATTACAATGCAGTCTGAGCCCTGCCGCATACACAATGGAGGGCCTCCTTATAGCAGTACCAGAGGCACTCCAAGTAGCCAGCTTCTGGTCAAAGGACATTTAATATAATGCCAAGTTTTTAAACTTTGTGTTTTTTAAATACATTTTCAGCTATGCCCTTGGTTTGCTTCTGATATGATAAATAAATACATTCAGCAAGAGATGCAAAAATATACCGAACCTTGTCCCAGTCAGGTACTTTGCTCTGGGTGTATCTGGAGTCAAGCTAGATTTTTTCTCATGCATATAAATATAGGTGAAAGGTTCAATCTAGGGTCCCTTCCACACAACCCTATATCCCAGAATATCAAGGCAGAAAATCCCACAATATCTGCTTTGAACTAGATTATCTGAATCCACAGTGCCATATTTTCCAAATCAGATTATGTGGGATTTTCTGCCTTGATATTCTGGGATATAGGGCTGTGTGGAAGAGCCCTAGCAGACACCAGATTGCTATTAACATACTTGTCATTCTAAGCCAAAAAAAAAAAAAAGAAAGAAATTTTCCTAATTGCAACAGTATTCTGTATACATGCACCTGCGGTGCTAAATCCGCCAAGCCAATTTCTAATAATAATTTGGAGACATAATTGTGTATGGTGCAAATTGTGAGTGAATAGACTATTAAATAAAGTGTGCTAATATGAAGCCTCCTGGAAAAAGAAAATAATTCCATTACATCAAAAGAAAAGCAATGAACTGTTTCTTTGCTATTTTGGGCAAATGGAGAAACCCTACACTCAATCTGGATCTCTGTGTAAAATTATGCCATCATCAGCATGCTGGCAGAAGCAGAATCTAAATATTTCTGAGTTTTCATACAGTAAACGTAGCTCTTTTATTATTCACACTTCTATAACTGGAATATTTACTTTTTTGTAACACAGCTCCCAATATCTTTAGGTCAGTATAGTCAGTGGTCATGATAGCTAGAGGATTCTGGTAGCACAACTGTGTAGCTTTTCCACATTATGTTTTGAACTACAGTCCCCTTTTTTCATGAGTGGTGTTCTGTGAGTGGGATGTAATTCAACTTTGCTTCTTCATGTACCCTATATGCCGGGCATGGACAAACTTTCTAACTTGGGGCCACAAGGCAGGCCAGAGTGTGGTGGGTGGGGTGGGCTGGGAGTGAGTGTTCTCCCCAAGTTCCCTCCCTGCCCTTTCCTCCCCTTTCTCTTCTCTTTTGAAGTCAGAAAGTGAAGGAAAAACGGGAAACGTTTGGATCCCAAAAGGGTTGGTCTTGGTCAGGATGAGATGTGGACAGGAGAGAAAAAGCTTATTCATTAGACCCCGTATGGCCTATTCCTCATATAGAATCTTAGAACTGAAAGAGACTCCCAAGGGCCATCCAGTCCAACCCCCTGCCATGCAGGAAGGCACAATCAAAGCACTTCCAATAGACAGCCTTGCGGAAAAGCCTACAGAGAAGGAGACTCCACCACACTCCAAGGCAGCCCATGTTACATAACAACAGCTCTTACTCTCAGAAAGTTCTTCCTAATCTTTTCAAATAAATATCTTTCCCTGCCATATTCAATCTAATATTGGTCCCTTGTGCCTTGGTATCTAGAGCAGCAGAAAGTCGGTTTTTCCCCTCCTCCTCCTCAATGAGACAACCTTTTACATCTTGAAACATGGTTCTCATTTTCCCTCTCAACCTTCTCTTCTTCCAGCTAAACATCCTCCAGGAGGAAAGGAGGAAGGGAAAAAGAAGAAAGGAAGGGAGGAAGGGAATGGAGGGAGGGGAGGAGGGAAAGGAGGGAGTAAGGAGGAAAGACAATAGGGAAGACAAATGCCCTTCACATTTGGCCCAGATCGCTCTTGTTTAATTCTTTTAGCATTTTATACTTTGTTTTTATTGTTATTGTTATTATTATGTTATTGTTTAGCAGTTTTATTTGATGCTATCATCTGTTTTGTATGAACTTTGTTTTATTGTAAAATATTAAAAGGAAGGAAGGAAGGAAGGAAGGAAGGAAGGAAGGAAGGAAGGAAGGAGAAAGAGAGAAGGGATCGGAGGGAAGAAAGAGAGAAGGAAGGACGAAAGGGTGGAAGAGAAGGGGGGAGACAGAAAGAGGGTGGGAGGTAAGGGAGGGAGGGAGGGAGGGAAGGAGGAAGGAAAGAGAGAAGGAAGGATGGATAAGATAGTGTGAGAGTGAAGGGCCTGAGAAAAGAGCCCAAGGGGCTGCATCCGGTCCCTGGGCCTGGGTTTGCCCATACCTGCTATATACTCATCTATAAGTCTAGAAATTGTAGTCCCGAAATTGACCCCCCAAAACTAGGTTATCCACAGGCCCAGTACTGTACCTTAACTCTTATCAAAAGAAACAAAGCGGCAAAACAGGGCTAAAATGCCCCATGAGAAGAGGTCCTAAATCAGATCCATTCATCAAAATCAGGACAGTAGAGAGTATGTCATTTCTCCCATGATTAGAAAAAGTCCTCTCCTGGTAGAAAGGTCCCAGAAAATATCAAAATTGCTCCTCACACATCAAGGAGCCATTATAACAAAAAGTTTAAATGTTGAGGCCAGGGGTCATGAATTGAACAATCCCCACACTCCCTGTCTTTTGCCTACCCCTGCTACAGCTTGTTTATTTTATTTATTTATTTCCAGCATTTCTACCCTGTCCTTCTCAACCCCCGGGGTGGGACTTGGGACAGCTTACACTCAGCAACAATTTGATGCTGCAACATACAGACAAATACAACAATATAACAACAATTTAAAACAACAGATAGATCATTAAATTAAAAGCAATCTTGTGGAGTTATTTCTGAGAAAAGAAGGCTGACTGTTGACAATAGTGTTTGGGTATAAGTTGACATATACAGGACGACACCTATATCTTCAGGGAATACGTTCCAGGACTTCATGTGGATATACAAAATCACTGGTAATAGAGAGTCCTATGTAACAAAGCATACCATATAGACCTGCTGGAGGACATAAAAATGGCTAAAGAGGATCCAGTCCCATGGATCCAGGAGTCGTACTGTATTCAATTTGCTGTTGTTCTATTTTTCTAGGAAAAAACAGAGCTGGAACCAAAAAAAAGGCATGTTAATCACTCATTTCCAACTATCAGATGTTTCTATAGATACTAGGACATTGTCCCATACTTTAGGAAACCACTCACCCCTGTGAGCCTCCATCCTAGCTGCCTGCTTTCCCTCCCACTTAACCATTGTGCAAGATGTCTTCTTCTCCCAACAATCGGAAAGTGCATGAAAACAGTGGGTTGTGGTAGGTTTTTTCAGTCTATATGGTCATGTTCTAGAGGCATTCTCTCCTGACATTTCACCTGCATTCATGGCAAGCATCTTCACTACCTCTGAGGATGCTTGCCATAGATTCAGGTGAAACATCAGGAGAGAATGCCTCTAGAACATGGCCATATAGCCTGAAAAAATCTACAACAACCCAGTGATTCTGGCCATGAAAGCCTTCAACAATGCACGAAAACAGTTAGGTTCATCCAGAGTCTCTAAAGAGTTGCAATAATTTAAGCAAATGCTTGATGTTGTGTTCTGCCGTGTTACGACTCCCGCTGGATGCTGTGCCTTATTTGCTCTGGTAATTCACCATCCAAATGGCGGCAATTATGTGATTAAATAAGTAAGAAGATCAAGCTTTCCATTCAGTTCACTAACACTTACAGCAGGTTTATTAATTTTTTCGTATAATTTAACGTTGCTACAAATCTGTATCCACTTTGTCCAATTTCTGAAACAGTCTGATTTTATTGGATTATTATTCATCTCTGCACAGAAGTGTCATGGCACATACAGGCATTTTCCAACAAAGACATTCACTCTTTCTTTGAAGAAACAAAGATCTATAAAGATTCATAAGACAACATAAATTATTTTAATGATAAAATAAGAGAGTTTAACTAGAGTGCATAGTGAGCAATATGTAGTAGGAAATACTCCAAGGCAATCTATTTCCACAGATATTTGTGTCGCTTGTATTAAAACCAAGAGTCAGGTTTAAAGATAAAGAGGTTATTTTTTTTCCACTAAAACTACTGACTTAAATTTCCATTCAAGAATTTTAGAAAAAAAATTGTCCATATTCATACAAATTCTCCCACTCACATTCCTAAAGCATATGGCTGATTGCTATTGTAATGTTTAAAAAAATCTAATTTACACCCCAGAGATTAAAAAGCATTTATCCAGTTATTGAGCTCATGGAAAATATTGACTTAACAGCTTACTTACAATTTTCTTCTGCCATCAAGTAATAACATCTATGAATCCTAGGCCTACACAGATTGCAATGCAATCCAGACTGTGGTGAAGTGAAAGGCAGGAATAATTAAATAACCTATATGCCAGGCAGATCACTAAAATAACTAAGCCAAATCATATAATCTAATGTTTCAATTTTTATACAGTTGTTTGCATTTTAATGTGCTACTTTTTAACTGTGTTGATCTGGCTTGGCCCCAAAGTAAGCCGCCCCGAGTCCCTTATGGAGCTGGGGTACAAAAATTAAATTATTATTATCTTTGTGTAAATGAAATGCTTGTCCAGGCATGAAGTTAAAACATAACAAGAGCAGGCAATGTGACTCTGCACAGATAACACTTTCTTTCCTAGTTTGAATTATATTTTTCCATGATGAAACGTGACAACAAACAATAGATGCATAGTACAAGCCCCCATATCTTGTCTCTCCTTGGAAAAACACTGAGCTAGGAAAGGGTGGGACAACCCTTGTCCACACACAGACATATATATTGTCTCCTTCTCTACCTCATG
Source organism: Anolis sagrei (assembly GCF_037176765.1). Lineage (NCBI taxonomy): Eukaryota > Metazoa > Chordata > Lepidosauria > Squamata > Anolidae > Anolis > Anolis sagrei. Next base: position 40,923,282 of record NC_090022.1, on the reverse strand, counting down.
CTACTTTGCTCACTCTATCATGGACCCTACATAATATAGACTAGGTGGTTATTAAGGGCCTCCATATTTCATAGAATCATAGAATCAAAGAGTTGGAAGAGACCTCATGGGCCATCCAGTCCAACCCCCTGCCAAGAAGCAGGAATATTGCATTCTAGAGGAGTTTATCACACAAAGCACTGTTCCACAGCAGCCACACAATCACCAACAGTGACAATATACTGGCATAGGCTAACTCACCATCAGGCCTGTAGCCGGGGGAGGGGGGGGGCTTAGGGGTTCAACCCCCCCCCTCAAATTTTTCAGGTAAAAAAACCTGGTTTACTCATAAATTTTAACTGGTTAACCAAATCCCCATGCTAAGTCTATGAGATGCAAAAAATTAAGAGTCCCTCCAGAACTGCAAGCACTATCTCAAGCAAATATTGACAATTTATTCACACTGTCATTACTTGCAGCAGTAGCCGATGTAGCGAAGCAACCAAGTTGGGGGGGGGGGGGATAGTGTTGAACGCTCTCATTAAGGAGGACAGACTTGGTAGAGGTGGTTGATAGGGCCGGAGCTGCAGGCTGTTGAAGGCTGCTCTGCCCCCTGCTGTTCTCTTTGCTTCGGCATGAGCTAGGAGGCAGGTTTCAACCCTCACCCCAAAATTTTCAACCACCCCCCCCCCCCCCAAATTTTCAACCCCTCATGAAAAATTTTTCTGGCTACGGCCCTGCTCACCATTGCACATCTCTACATTTGTACATTTGCACTCATTCACCAATCTGTGATCCCACACACCTACTTCCACATAACCTCATAATCTTGCCCTCCTGCACTTCCACTACTCCATTTTTAGAAATATTGTTAAAGCATTTTCAGAATTCTAGCCATGGTTAATTAAAAAATCAAATAACACTTAAAATCAAAGTGCTACCTCAAGAACAGTGAGGAGGAGCAGGGGAGAGTGGAAGAAGGGGAGATTCGTCTTCTCTGGTGTTACTTCACTTCCAGCATGCCGGCACAAAAGCAGAATGACCCCATTATACTAGATGGGAGACTAAAATCCTATAACCCAGAATATCGAGGCAGAAAATCCCACAATATCTGTTTTGAACTGGGTTATCTGAATCCACAGTCAAGATTTGTAGCTATTGTTTCCATCAATAGTGAGGGGCAAGTTTATCTTGGGAGGAAACAGACTGGCAATGGTGATGGTCATGCTTCAATGCCCGTTGGCCTAGTTTGGGTGAGAAAGCTCTAAAAATGTACAAATTCTCTAAGTATATCTTATGGTTTTGCTCAAACTTCAAGAGTATAATGACTGACAAAATTTCATGGAGTTCATGGACTATCTATTTGGACTTTTAACACGGAGGCTTCAACACAATTTTTAGTGAAAAATGCCACCATGTTCAGTGGGTTTGCTATTCAAAAGTTACTTGCTAAACTGTATGGCTTAGTCACAGTTGTATAAACAATTCACAAAACATATGATCAAAGTGTTACTTTGGGGGGGGGGGTTACATCCCTATGGGGATACTTCAGTGTGGATGAGTACAATTGACAAAGACACCCGGGCATTTGCAGATGGTGGAAACACAGCTATAATCTGTCAATAGATGTCCTTTCTTTAGCTATCTTTCAGAACGGACAAAATTCTTTCCCCGTTCTGAGGAAGAAGGCCTTCACTACAGACCTTCATGTCAGAAATGTGGCTATAATCTCAGACATGATGACTAAATAGATAGATAAAATATTTGTGATCTCTTAGTGAGAAAGGAATGCTAAGCCACTTAAAAATGTCCCAGTTCATCTCTCCTTCTCCCACTTTCTACATCACACTAGAGAATGAATCCACTTTAAATCTGGTTTCTGCCTCCTGTAGAATTCTGGGATTTGTAGTTTAATGAGGCTGTTAAAGGCTTCTCCCTAAAGTAGAAACCCCAGAATTCTGCAGGAGGCAACAACCGGAATGAAAGTGGATTTATTCTCTAGTGTGATGAGATCCTTTGTCCTCAGTGTACTTCAAATGCTACCAACTCAGTTCAAAGTGAAAAAGTTGCATTCGGTTAATTTGGGAGAGAGGAGAGAAGAGGAGAGTGAAATCTTCCTTTTCCCAGTAGTTGGTTCGCACAAAAAAACAAACTTCTGCAACCTTCTGTAGTTTGTCTGCCCTTCTTCATTAATAGCTTCTGCCATCTTTACCACATTCTGGCGTTGTTTGGCCATACTTGTCCTGGATTTCTTCTGTGAAATGTTGGTAAGTGTAAGCAGAACAGGCACCCTTCACCTTCCATTGAATGTGTTACAAATGAATAAGAATTCTATAGCTTTCTCCATGCTAAAAGCAAAAAGAGATGTGTCAAAAAGCAAAAAGAAAATAGGTTACAGTAATATGCTCATTAAAATAATTTCTGGTCTTTGTACATAAACAAGCTATGGGATGGTATATATATCCCAAGGGACAAGAGTAAACAGCAGTGATTTTTGTTTGTTTTTTGTTTTTGTTTTATAGCAGAACAGTGTTGCCTGGCTTGTCAACTGTTCTCTCCAGTGGCTAAAAAATGACAGAATTAATAGCCTTATGTAATTTGACAAGTTCCTATAAACCTCTTTCCATTCTCTCTCATGCTATCCTTTTGTATTTTCATGACAGGCAATTTTGAAGCGTGGCTTTCCTGCCACTTCCAATCAAGTTAACAAGGAGAATCCTCACCTTTCACAAACCAATAAGGAGGAGCCACACCATTTAGGTCACAACTATCCCCTTAAATTATGCAGGGGAAGCAATGAGAATTGCGGCCGCTGGGAAAATGGCATAATGTACTCCTGTCCCCTGGTGACCCACCTCTGTCAAAAGACAGATTGTCGTGCTATATAAGCTTTGGAAGCCTATGTGGACAAAGAGAGAGCAGGGCCAGTTCTGATCCAACATGACATTTTGGTTTTGCATAGTTGCCTGTTCATTTTGCCATTTTTTTCTGTCTAACAATGCCGCAGTAAGGTAGGTTACATTAGTAATCTTTACACCTGAGTTGAGAAATTTCAAAAGTTAGCTGATTGTTCATCATATCATATCAATTCAATTGTGTTGTGAGGCTTAAGGCCAAATTTCTGGGTCATAATTCTGACACTCATCAGATTATTATTAATGAATCACGATAACCAGTGAGGCAGCAGATGGATAAGACTACAGCGGGGTGTATTAGATGAAGACCTTTCCATCTCTGGAGAGGTTTTGTGCTGCAGACAGACTGACATGAATTAGTAGGTTTCGAGTACATGTGCATCGCAGCATGTTCCTTCATCTTTGTAATGGATCTGCGGAGAGCTGACACTTGGCACCAAAGCTCTGCCCAAGGCCTGCTGCATCTTCCCTCACTTACAAAAGAGAAGGAGAAAAAAACAGCATGCAGAGATTTCTAGCAAGAGAGAGAAAACATTAAATAAATGCATTTCGCCTGGGATTTTTTTTAAAGCAGCTAATGGCAAGTTCTGAAACATGTGTTTAAAAATGTAATTCTAATTTCAGAAGCCCAATGGAATAAAACAGCACTGAACAATACTGAACTAAGGATGTAGGAGACCCAAGTTCAAATCTCCACTCAACTATGACAGCCCACTGAGTAACCACGGGCAAATCTACCAGCCTTAGAAAAAGATTCTCCTGACTAAATCTTGTCAGGAAAATACTAGTGTATGGTCACCGTTAAGTTGGAGTCAACCTAAAGAACCCTATCAACAAAAACTACAATAGGACATTAGTGCAGAATTAGGGTTGGTGAAAATTTTCACTTGTGCTTTAAAAGAGACCAGCCAGCTTCTGCCTCTGTGTTTTCTATATTTCAGCTCCTTCTAGATAGAATGATAAAAGAAAAAGTAAAGGTTACATTAAGTCTAGTTGTGTCCAACTCTGGCGGGTGGTGCTCATCTCCATTTCTAAGTCAAAGAGCCAGCATTGTCCATAGACACTTCCAAGGTCATGTAGCCAGCATGACTGCATGGAGTGCCATTACCTTCCCACAGAAGTGGTACTTATTGATCTACTCACATTTGCATGCTTTCAAACTACTAGGTTGGCAGAAGCTGGGGCTAACAGCAGGATCTCACACCACTCCCCCCAGATTCAAACTGCCAAGCTTTCGATCAGCAAGTTCAGTGGCTCAGTGGTTTAACTCGCTGTATCACCAGCAGGCCTAGAACAAAAAAAAATCATAAATACAGCTGATTCGTGGCTACTTTGAATTAAATTCAAGGCAGCACATAGGAATTATATTGAGATCCAAGCATCCAGTTTAAGTCAGGATTAAGAAAGAAGAGAGGGCAAGGAGAGGGATGAGAACCCAATGGAGTGTAAATTCCAGAGGGGAAAGTGTAATATGATATACACACATTATTCTTTAGGATCATTGCAATACGTAAGTATTTCATTTTCATTCTCAAATAATTGTGTGAGGTGTTATCAGAATGAGAGAATCACAAGACATGACTGCTACTTTGCATTGTCAGACTGAACCTTTTTGTTACATGAGATGAAAGACCCCTTCTCTTTCCTTGTTCACAATGGATATGTTTAGGTAAGAGAAGAAAAGATTAAGAGGTAATGCAATAGCCATATTTAGAACCTCTTCATGTGGCTTTCGGGCCGTGCCGTTTTGCCAGCAGTCGCCAATGAAAGAAAAGGCATGTGGAGTGGCCCTGTGCCCCCTCCATCATACAGTGTGGGCAGGACAGGGTGCATTGGCATACTATCCCTGCCCCCATCAGCAAGAGAAAGGGCAGCAACGTGTATTGCCCCACCATCGTTTCCCCCATCATACGGGGAAAAGGGGAGGAAAGTGCAGGTAGCTCCATTAGAACTACTCAAAACACACTTTTTGCTTTTTGGCACTTCTACTCCACTTTGGGAGGAGTGTGGGTGGAGTCTGCCGAGCATTGTCTGATGACACTCACAGTCCATGCCCAGCCAAAAGCTGTTTTATCTCTGTGTGAAGAGGTCCTTAGCTATCTGAAAGGGACTGTAAAGATATCTGAAGTTTATAGCTAAATTGTTATTTTACATTTTGTAAACTGCCTTAGGTTCCTTGCTATGGTGTGCCTTAGGTTCCTTAGGGATGGTGTAAATTGATAAATAAGACAAAAATAAATAATTGTTATGTAGCGGATGGAACAACATTAAATCCAGGGAACATTAAATAGAACTCTTTAGCCATTGTAACAGTAACTGTTCACTACCTTGCTTTTTTACTTGTAAGATAGCAATGTCCAAGTCATTTTTCAGAAGCTAGGATTCACAACCTTCATTCAAAAACAGAATATTTGCCAGTCACCAAAGAATGGCTTAATGCATCCATCCATTATCTTCTTTCTGGCAGAAGGTGGGCCCAGAAGGTTATAAGTGTCCCATCTCTTAGGAGTCAGTTCAGTGTGTGTAGATTTTAATTACATCAGGTCCAGACCTTGAAAACCTCTTCTAGACTCTGATTATTTACCTTTGATTACAAAAATTAAAAAAAAAACAGAAAACAGATTTTTTGAAGCAAATCAGGATATTTCCATACATTTCAGAAATGTTAAGAGAGATCACATTTAACATCTCAAAATGTTTTTGACTGAAAATATTGAGCCTGCCTCCCTTAGGAGAAGCACACAGCTTGGACTAACCAAGTCTTGACTTGGTAATTTCACTGGCAAATGCTTTGGTTTCCTTATTCTGGACAAAACAAAACCTGGGATGGCCTACAACAGCTGTGGAATTAAAGGGCACTTCAGTGATCCTGGCTTCCAGATGTGGGTTGGTCACATCAGGCAACTACTGTTCCCAGGTATACATTTTAGCAAGTATGAATAAAATTGTGTGAATTGTTAAGAATAAGCTTATCTCCCTTTAAAGAAATCCACTAAGGTCAACTGTACATGTAGTAAAATCATAATCACTTCAGGTGTTTGGAGTGACAGAATTTCCATGACCAGAGAGGCTCTCCACCCCACCCCACCCCACATCCCCAGGAACACATAATATTGTGTTTTTATTTATTTACAAATTTATATGTCATCTTCTATCTAAGATCTCAAGGAGGGATTCAGAAACAGGACCATTTAAAAGAGTTGAAGTCAACAGGGTGTTGTGTGATTTCTGAGTTGTATGGCCATGTTCTGGTAGCCTTTTTTTTTTTTTTAATTTGATATTGCACCTGCATCTGTGGCTGGCATAGTGGCATCTTCATATAACACCCCAGTGATTCTGGCCATGAAAGCCTTAAAAATGCAGTTTAAGTCAAATTGGCTGCCAATTAGTTTTTGGTGAAAGTACAAAGTGTTTAAAACTTTATATGGTTTGGGTCTAGGTTACCTGAAAGATCATATCCTTCTGCACAATCCACTCCTTAGGACACTGAGGTCCTCTGCAAGATGCTTACTCCAGCTGAATGAGCTTGTTGGAATTTAAAACACATCTGAAGACCTATCTCTTCTGGAAAGCCTATCCAGCCAGTTTTAATCACACTTGAGTCTTATGTTTAACCTTTATTCTGTGAATTTTAATATGTATTTTGTTGAAATATGTTTTAATATGTGTATTTTATAGAATTTTTAGGTTATTTTAGCAATGTTGTAACCCATCTTGAGCCACAAGGAGAGACGGGTAAGAAATATTATTATTATTATTATTATTATTATTATTATTATTCAACAAGATTTTCTAAATCTATGCTGTATACTCTACAATAGCGTACACAAGGGACACTATCAGTAGACCAAATAAGGCACTTGATGGATGCTCAGTTGTATGAAGGAGACAGAAGTGGCAGCCATCCTTCTCTGTTGAAAGGCAGAATGATGTACAACAGGAAGCCTGCCCTATGCAACCTCAGCTAGCAAATTGCCTTCAAGGGCGGTAGAAGATGCTAGCCCATCACCAGTGTCAAAAAAAAGGGTTCCCTCTTCCCTCTTGTTACCTTCTGTAGGGAGAATATAAGAGGGGGCACCACTTGTTCTTCAGAATATCTTGAGTTTCACAGGGGATGATATAAAACTATGAGCAGCACCCTTTTATTGACTTGGGGCCAGATACATGATGACAAAACTTACCTATATTCTTTACATAGCAACATGATACAGTCCTGTGAGTATCAGATTTTTTAGAGAAAATGGAGTTGTACATGCTATTTAGGCTTCTCAAATAAGAAACAGGCTTTCAGATGCAACTCAAAGTAAGCTACAGTTACCCTTAAATCAGCCGAAAATCAAGCAAAGAGAGGGAATATTTCCACACAAAGAGGAAGAAAGAGAAAGGAAAAGGAAAGTATTAATTCCATTTTATTTAATGCCTCCTGCTTCTCTGTGTTCACTGTATTCCCCTTGGGAGCGAGAACCAATAAGTGCACCACAGGAGTGGGAAGACAAGCTAAGGAATTGGCCAAATATTGTATAATGTGTTAACACAGACCTGTGGGAAAAAAGTTAATTAAAGACAACAACTATTCTTTGGGGAAATTCATATATTAACTTTACCAGACCACAGTGCTCCGCTGCAGAAACCCTCCATGCTTGGGAAAGGCAGATGTGGCCCCCATTTAAAAGACATTGGGGACCTTATGGCCAGAAATACTATCTGGAATCTGCTTTTCGGCAGCACCATTTCACATGGACAGATGAAATTAGAAAGATATGCAACCCAAATTGGCTCTTCCTTTGGGTCCAGAGGATGACAGTTGCCATTCTGACAATATTAAACTGACAAAAGGCACATCCATGGATAAACCGAATTCACATGCTATGATACAATGAAGCAAGTCCAGTCTGTGGTTAAACTTGACAGCAAGATGTCCTCTGTTTCTTTGTTGGTACAAAAGGACTGGGACTCAGTGGAAGAGGACATGTTTTTCACATAGAAGGTCCCATAATTAGTTTCTGTTTGAAACTCCAGAAAGATGTTGCCAGTGAGAGCAAATATTACTTAAACTACATGGCTATCCTTACCTAAAATGATTTTTATTTCAGCAATTAACTTGTCGTGGCTGTAACATATATCTTGTCATTTGAAATTGTCATTTAGGAGCCATGGTGGCAGCCTGGAAAAGGATAGGTTCATGCATTTGATACCTTTGTGTCAAGAAATAGACACAATGTATCACTATGGAGAGGTGAAGGTTACAATTCAATTAGTCTTTATTAGGGGTTTGTTACAATGTTTGGGCTGGGAGGAAAAGCAAAAGGAAAGAGCTCAAGGTTGGAGAGAGTCCTTGGTTGAGGCTGCTGCTGCGGCACATTTCATCAAAGTTGGCCCAACGGGGCATCCAGGAACTGTGGAACTCCCTGCAGCTGGTCAGATCAGCTGGAAAGCAGGGGCCTCGGGCGGGCTCGCCCTCAACCTGAAGATTGGTTGAACTGCTGACCTGAAGGTTGGCAATTCGATCTGTGAAACAGGGTGTGCTCCCATCTGTCAGCTCCAGTTCCTGCCAACCTAGCATTTCAAAACATGTAATGTGAGTAAATAAATAGGTGATGTGATGAAAAAATAAAATAAAAGCACAGTGAGGAGAGCACCTCCTCATATCCAGAGATGAAGCACCACCTGCAGAAACCATACATGAAAAGAAGAAGGCTTTGCCTTTGTTTGTGTTTGTGTGTCTCATTTGTATATGATTGTAAAAGGCATTGAATGTTTGCTTATGTATGTAAATGCTGCAATCTGCTCTGAGTCCCCTAGGGGAGAAGGGCAGAATATAAATAAAGTGTACTATTATTCTTATTATTAACATCTTTGGTACAATGGGTTAAACCCTTGAGCTGGCAGGAGTGCTGACCAAAAGATCAGCAGTTCAAATCCAGGGAGCAGGGTTAGCTCCCATCTGTCAGCTCCAGCTCCACATGTGGGGACATGAGAAAAGCTTCCCACAGGATGGTAAAACATCCTGGCATCCCCTGGGCAATGTCCTTGCAGACTGCCAATTCCCTCACACCAGAAGTGACTTGCAGTTTCTCAAGTCACTCTTGACATGAAAAAAAAAACATCTTGTCATTTGAAATTCAAAACCCAGTTTAATTGTCATATCCATTTTTAAGGATATGAAAAATGCATACATTTTTAGGTCTATCTCTTGACTTTCCTACTTTTCTATCTTCTTACATTATTCTCACTCTTTCGCTGTAACCACATAAAACCTTAATAAAATTTTTCTAAAAAAAAAAAAAGAAAAATGCATACATCTATTGTGATACTGTTCTTACCGAAACTTTGTATAAAACTCTCTGAAAGAATTCTGGAATCACCCATGAAAGGTTCAGCTATGGTACCTGATGGCTCCCAAGTTAATGAGAGCAGTGAATATGAACTTTTAAAATATGAATTCTAAAGGAACTATCCAATGTTGTACCTACTCGTATTTCAGGGGTAGGAATTACCATATTGGATAGCTGTTTGAAAGTTCTGACAAAACAGATTAACTGTTCCCCAATGGCACAGAAGCCACTATCTGCCACTGAGGTTAAGTGTCTCTGAAGATAAAGGCTAAAGATAGACACTGATTACCTTTCCTGAGCGTATCTGTAATGCTCCTTTTAAAAATACTTCTCAGAGAAGCCTCCATTGAACTGACTACTAATGAAAGCGCTCTTCTCCTCAATCCCTGCCTCACTGCCAATTGATTCTCCACATCTGAATGGGGAAACCAAACAACAAGAAATGCTATCGATGCCAAGCAATTATAGCAGTTCAATACCACTTCAACTACAAGACTCATAATCACATAGTTGGAAGGGGCCTCATGGGCCATTGAGTCTAACCCTCTAGTCAGTGCAGGATCTCCAGCTAAAGCAGCCCTTCTTTTAGAAATTGTCTGGAAAAGGACATCAATATGACAGTTTCTCTTGGTAGTTTGGACTAATAATTTATCAGTGAAATAGTGCAAATGTGAGTAGATCAATAGGTATCACTTCTGCGCTCCATGCAGTCATGCTGGCCACATGACCATGGAGGTGTCTATAGACAAAGCCATCTCTTCGGCTTAGAAATTGAGATGAGTACCACCCCCCAGAGCTATCTAGGAGAAAGCTCTGAGTGCCTCAGAAAATTACAAATTCCTAGGAAAGAACCTTAGAAGATAAAGTGTGATTACATTGCTGTAACTAGTGCAGAGCCACTTCCAGTTTTTGTATAAAATGGTGACAGAGTGGCATTTGACTTTCTCCCACCTCAGATAATGAGCTGAGATGCACTGACATTTTGTGCCAGTTTTTTCCCCCAAAGCTAAGAGGAGAAGTAACCAACCATAAAACCATAGATTCAACAATCCATGACTTGTAAATATTTTTTTAAAAAAACAACTTTGTCATTTTATATAAGATTTCCTTGTGTAGAGAATCAGAGTTGGAAGAGATGACCAGGGCGATCTCGTTCATGCAAGAACACACAACCAAAGCACTACTGACAGATGGCCACCCAGCCTCTGTTTAAAAACCTCCAGAAAAGGAAACTCTACCCCAGGTCTAAAGATAAAGATGTAGATGTAACTTTTGTCTTTCAATTTCTTAACTTTTTTTCTTTGTTCTAAATATTTTTATTGCTTTATTAACTTATAACTTTATTATTTTGCCCCTCCGTCAAAAAGGAAAAGCATGGGGTGGGAACAGCCTGTTCCTGCTAGTTCACAATCTAAGACGTTGTGACACGACTGGAAAAGTAGATGGGGAAGAAGGAAGGAAAAACATACATTCTTTCGAAAAGGCTGGGCTAGTTGCCAGGAAGAATTTTATAGAGGTGGTGTTTAGTAGGACTGGTGGAAAGGCCCCAGTTTTTGTCCCACCTCCTTCCACTGTAAAGAAGGTTTCCCTTTGACATTAAGTTTAGTTGTGTCTGCCTCTGGGGGGGGGGGGGGGGTGGTGCTCCTCTCCATTTCTAAACTGAAGAGCTAGCATTGTCTGTAGACACCTCCAAGGTCATGTGGCCAGCATGACTGCCTGGAGTGCTATTACCTTCCTGCCAGAGCAGTACCTATTGATTTACTCACATTTGCATGTTTTTGAACTAAGTTGACAGAAGCTGAGGCTAACAGCAGGAGCTCACCCTGCTCCCTGGATTCAAACTGCCAATTTGGTCAGCACATCCAGCAGCTCAGCAGTTTAACCCATTGTGTCACTATAGCTACACCTTTTATAGCATTTGTTGTAGCTACACTTTTTATACTATTTGTTGTTGTGTGCCTTCAAATCATGTCTGACTTGTGGAAACCATGAGGTGTGTTAGAGTGTATGTACCAGTTAGAGATCTTGATTTAAGGAGCAAATACACCATTAGCTTGGAGAAAGAAACTAAGCCTTTATTGTAGGAATTCCATTCTAAAATAGGAAAGTAATACAGGGTGCCTATCTAACCTAGCTACATCTTGGAGGGTCATGACAGGACTCGTGGAAGAAGAGGTGGAGAAACATCCCTAAGAGTATCGATTTAGATCAAAGAGGGCTAAGGGAGGATAGATAAACTTAGAGGGAAACACTCTAGGCCACTCAAACTAAATCTGCCCATTGTTAGATATTCTTTACTCTTCAATGCTAAGCGTTTTTGCATTTCCAACAAGGTGAACCTACTGTGGAATTTTCTTGGCTAGATGTATTCAGAGGGGGGTTGCCACTGCCTTTCTCAAAAGCTCAGCTAATGTGGCTTGCTCAAGTTCACCCAGTGAATTTCTATGGTTGAGCAGGGGTTTGAACCCTGGTCTCCTACAGTCCTAGTCCAACACTGAAACCATACACTACACTGACTTTCCATTGTTCAGTTGCATTCCCATAGTGGCTTATAAGGCAGAGTTAGCATACATCGGCATGGAAAAGGCCTTTTCTAATTTGATTCCATGGTTATATTATTCTGCTCTCATCATTTAAAAAGCATTGAGAAAATGGGTGAAGCAGCGGGTTTCTGCAATGCTGGAAAGGTCAGCTATTACAGTGGGATACATGAGTTATGAACCAAAAGGTGAATCTTGCAACTGCATCTGGCAGGTGCTTAAAAGGTAAGTAGGAGAAAATGCAATAAATGAAGTGGCCTTTAAAAGATAAACAAAGATATCTGAGACACATTGCACATTGCTCTGTAGCAATTGCTAGGGAAAGGGGGGAAGAAATGAAATACTGCAGGAAAACAGCGCTAGCTCCTTGAAGAAATAGGAACAAACACAAGAACTGAGAAATGGTGGATGTAGTCAAGGATTCTGTCCCCATAGTGACTGACATGTTTGTGGAAACCAAAGAGCAGGACATGATCAGATCACTTTCCTAGTTATGTTCTCCACGTACTTTTCTCTGACATTAGAAAAAATAATACAACTAAAGTGATCAGTTGCTAGTGGGTTCTTCCAAATGGGACAAATGTCTGAGGAGGTTGTGATATTTGTTGCTGTAGTTGGTAAAAATATACAAATGTTCCTGCAATTGCAGACTATTGTTTGGCAATTCCCAGCATTTTATTCAAATTTCTACACATCAAAGCAGTATATATCATGTCAACAAAGCATGACAAGGACAGTACAGCTATGATCTGTGCAATTTTCCCTGGAGCACAGAGAAAGAGGGAAAGTGGCACCTGATCATATGGACATGGACTGATTCAAATTAGGGCTGATCCAGGTATCAGTATTACCCTGACTTCTTATAATGCAGGATAAAACTGAGTTAATCAGTTTGACGCACACAACTGTGGTGTTGGAGGAAAATTCTGAGAGTGCCTTGGACCGCGAGAAAATCAAACCAGTCCATACTCCAGGAAATAAAGCCCGACTGTTCACTGGAAGGAAGGATATCAGAGGCAAAGATGAAGTACTTTGGCCACATAATGAGAAGACAGGAAGGCTTAGAGAAGATACTGATTCTGGGGGAAATGGAAGGAAAAAGGAAGAGGGGCAGACCAAGGGCAAGATGGATGGATGGTATCCTTGAAGTGACAGGCTTGACCTTGAAGGAGGTGTGGGTGGCAGCGCTGACAGGGAGCTCTGTCATGGGCTAGTCTATGAGGTCACAAAGAATTGGAAAGGACTGATTGAATAAACAACAACAATACACATATTACCAACCAGAAGTCCATAAATGTCATCTGGATGTCCAGGAGCAACATCTGCTTGGAAGGGGTATAGGGCCAGTTTAGACAAAGCCAAAACATTTGGAAAAAATAGAGTTAAGTGGAAATTTTGTGATCGAGAATTACTGAAATGTAAAATTTGCAGGAAATTCCTCAAACTGTCTCCCAGGAAATTCAAGGGAATTACAACAATCTAACCTAAATTTACTACTATGGACAAGAGTTTACCATTTTCTCTTTACTGTTTATTGTTTACTAAAGCCTTTGGGATTAATTGATTTACGCCAAAATGCTTGTGCACATGATTTTTAATTACTGTGACCTCTTTCACCCATTTTAACTTGTTGACATGTTTGAGATATTTTGACCTCTTTAGCTCATTTTAACTTGTTGATTTCTTTGCTATGTTTTTAGTATATTTAAATAATTTCCATTAATTTAAATTGTTGATATTTATTTGCACATCTCTCCAAGATTTGATGATACAGGATGATCTAACACTACTTTAATCTACTTTAATCAATAAACTACTTTAATCAATAATAAAACAAATAATATGTGAATGACAATGACAATGGATTTCTTACAAGTCCTTAAGAAATTGAAATAGAAATCAGCAGCTCATTGCATTTAATCCTTTTCAAAGGACATGATCCAGCCACAGATAAGTGCAGAGAAGTTCAATTTCATATATTTGAGCATATACTTAACTTGTTCTAATGGAGGTCAGTGAGGCTTAGACTGCTTAATATTGCAGGACTGCAGTAAACAAAATCTTGGTTGTGTTGATCTGCAGAATGCTACATATGGCAGGGGGGGTCTTATATTCTATATTTAGAATGTAATTTGATTCTGACATATGCTTCTCTGCCTCTGGTTATTTATTTATTTAAGGAACAAATACGTATACATTTGAGTATGGACCACCCAAATCACTCTATAATACAAAGGGCCACTTTGTTGAGTTTTCTAAAGGGGTCATAAAAATAACACAACCCATTTGCTAAAAATAAAAGTAGTGTAAGTTTATTCTAAGCAATGCTTCGGAGCAAATATCTCCTTATGAATGACTTGTAAACTCTCCTTGCTGTCCCTATATTGTGATATGCCTTCATAATTACAAGAACCCTTTCTTGACAATCTTTGGTTCTCAAAAAATAGCTTCATTTAAAAGAAATCCTATGCCAAAATGATGTTTTATTACATCCACTAAGGGTTTTTTTTTTATGAGCGGCTCTTTCAAAATTAAACTAGCTTCTTTATTTTATTTTCTTCTAAATTATGTCAGGGATTTTTCAGCCTTTGATGGATGTTTTCCCTTTTAGAGACCATTATTATTACTTTCCTTATATAACAACACAGACAACAGGGACCTGTGGTTTATTAAAACCAATGCTACATCTGCCACAATTGCCTCAGGCCAGAATATGGGTGTCCGAGTCAAAAGTTATTCTTTTCATTTCTGCTCTGTGTCACTAACCAGGTATACTCTCACACAACACGATTTATGCTGCATTGCTTCATACTATCTCAGAGACAGAGGTGTCTATCTGTAGTAAAGGGTCCTGACTATACCAGAATATTGAACACCTCAATGCACACTTTGATCCTATGTCTCATTCTTTTCCCAAAATGTATATACGTACAATATATTGATTTTGGCAGTCTTCTCTTTGGGGATGGCGGAGAATGAGAAACAGGCACCAGAAAATCCCAAGCTCCCTTTCTACAGGTTAAGAAGAATAGCATTACCCTTCAACAATTCACAGGTGAAACAAGGGGTATATGTGTCCAAACAACATCAAAATGTAGTAAAGATGGCAAAGTTATTAATGAGAAAGAGAACATAGAAGTTAGGTGAAACTGCAGCAGTTTGCTTTTGCTTGAACCAACCGAGAAGGGTAGTATTGTACCCCTTCTTTCCTCTCCTCTTCCCTCCTGAGTTTAGTGCAAGCTACTTTTGTATTTTGAATTCAGCTTACAGCTATTATTAAAGGAAACCAAGGAGAAGCCAGGACTTTTAAAAAGTAGCTGAAGAAGTGGGACAGCAGCACATTAATGAAGATTGTTGCTGCTAAATCAGGAGAGTTGGGGGATATGGTATACCAGATGTTGAAAACATTGCCTGACTTCCTATATGGAAAAGAAAGGAAGAGGCACATTGTTGGAAGTAGCAATGTATTATGTTGGCCATAACCAGGCATGTAGCCGGCCATATTCAGGCATGTAGCCAGCCAAAATTCTCAGGGTGGTCCACAAGAAGGCCTTACTGGTACATTATTTAAACAGTTATGTTTATTCATATCATGATCTGATCACCATGATCAATATATCCCATATGCATGGGGGTATTGGGATAACGATACAAAAGGTTTGCTAGGGTAGATGCTCAGCCCCCCCCCCCACCACCACCACCAATCAAACTCACACCCTCCCCTCCCCCCAGAATCAAAATCCTGGCTACAGGCTTGGCCATAACATTTTAATCATAGCACTGTGTTTATCAGTGGGTTAAGCATAGTGAGACCCTGTGGCTGTATGCTTGTTTTTGAAAACCTCTGTTCTTCTAGGATCCCTATGCTATTCTTTCTGGTCAAAACAATAAATCTCCAAAAGCTGCTTTTCTGGTATTATTAAGGAGCCAAGTTATTCCAAATCCAAACCACTTCCATTATTATACTCTTTTGAAGGTAGGCTGGGTTTAATGTAGTACTAAGATATTTTCAGCAGCCCTAGTTTAAGGCAGTTGACTTCAGGCCACTTTCAACAGGTCTGGTAGAAGTCAGCTACAACTGTAAAAAAAACATTATAAGCCTCAGCAGTACTGGTTTCATGGAGTCTTCCAATTTCCTACATGCCATTTGCTCAGCTCCAAACTGCTTGTCCATTCCATTTTTAAAACAATTTTATCAGCAATGGTCACCCTGTGCTCATCTACACAAGTCAATCTGAGGCTGGTCCAGAGTAGTATACTCTAGCCTGGGTCTGGGGGCAGCTACACTACCTATCTCTGTCCTACTGCAGTAGGCAAGATGGAGCCCATACCACTCAGCTAGGTCAAAACTGCTCTGGCTTTACTGGATGGTTGCCTTATTTTTTATATCCCCTGTCACCACTCCTGGACACAATGGAGGTGCAGAGAGATCCTGGCTGTCATTCATATTTTTGCTGATGTCAGCAAAAATGCTCAGTGATGGCCATAAGCTCCCTGGATCTGCAATGATGGGAGGGTGACATTGGCCGAATCCATCCCCTTTTCTCTGCTCTGTAGAGATCTGGGGAAAACAAGTGGCAGTGCTAACCTCTGTGGAAAGCGGACCAAATTAGAGCTGTTAATCTATTAACAGTAAATTCAGAGAGTGGGGCCACTGTGGCGTTTTGGTGAAACCCGAGAATCATCCCTGACTTCTCCTAATGTGTGGTAAAACTGTGTATGTAAGCCCCCGGATGACATTTTAATCAGGAATGACCTGCCAGAAGAGATTCAATTACTTATTATTATTATTATTATTATTATTACTATCCACTTGCATGATTAATACAAGGAATAACACCAAGAGTTCATATATAATGCATGCAAGGCTGGCCCTATCATTAGGCACAGTCAGATGGCTGCTCCAAAGGTCAAATACAAATTGGAGACCTAAGGTGTGTGCATGGCACATAAAGACACAGCTTGCTTTATATACTTTCAGCTGTCAGCATGGTTGGCTCCTGTATATATATAAAAAAGAATGGCACTACATTGTATTTAATCCCAGGTGAACAAAGGATACAACCAGTCTTGGATAGAGAGCATAGAAACCTTCAGCAACATTACAGCACATAATGGGCCCCATCTTACTTTTATTTGCTATTCTGTGGTTCAGGTGAATTAATCAATGGGTTGCTTGGCAGACATTGCTACACAGGTCTTTGTGAAGTGAATACTTGTTTATTATTTTATTTTATTGTATTTACACGCTTGTTAATCTATCCCACCTGTATCAAAACAATAGTTCCACGCAGCTGACTTTGGAAGCAGGCATTCGGAGTTTTCCGCAATTTTCTATCAATATAATTCCTTCAGGCTTCTTAAATGACAAGCTGTTCTAACAAGGGAACAAAGCCAAGTCATCATAAGGCATTGTCTAAAACAAACTAATGCCAATATCAGATTATGCCATCAAAGCAACACTCATTGATTGAAGTCATTTAAATTCAAACAGTATTATTCTTGGAAGGGATCCATGGTACACATTCAACACTCATCAGTCAAAGCTCACTTTTCAGAGCAAGCCAAGTGGATTGGCTTTCTCCATTAAAATGAATGGGGAAGAGATTCTGGGCAGGGATTTCTGGATCAGAGTATTAATGAGCCCTTTACTGAGCCAGCTAACAACACAAAGGGCTCTTATTAAGATTAACTGGTATGTGGCATGGCATGAAGGTAAGCCCTGCACAAAATTTTAATCCATTTGTTGTAGTAATACAGGTTGAGTATCTCTTATCCAAAATGCTGGTATGTGCAATCCAAAGTGTTTTTTATTTCAGATTTGGAAGGGGGGGGGGGGTTGTAATATTTTCAAATACACAATGCAATGTGCTGTTGTGAGTTTTCCGGACTGTATGGCCCTGTTCCAGAAGCATTCTTTCCTGATGTTTCACCTGCATTATAGATGCAGGAGAAACGTCAGGAAAGAATGCTTCTGGAACATGGCCATACAGCCTGGAAAACTTACAACACAGTGATTCCAGTCATGAAAGCCTTCGACAATACACAATTAATGAGAGATGCTATGAGGCATAATTTTGGAGTATTTTGAATTGTGGAACTCCAGATATGGGATGTATGCACAACCTGTTTTTGTTTACATCACATTTTTATAAGAATCACACCTCCAGAAACATAGACTTGCCTTCTTTGTAAAGTGTGACCTATACAAATAAACTTTCATAAAGGCAATCATCTCTTATAATTACCATTCTTTACCCTGCTCCAAGATATTTTAAGCTTGGTGAATAAGAACAACTGTTTAATTAAATAACCTAGATGAAACCAAGGCACTAGCAAAAATGGCTTGGAACACATAAACACACAAAAGACTTGCTTCATAAATCATGATTACAACCCATAAAATCTTTGACCCTGACACACGCTACTAAGTTCAAAGGTGATGTTGCATTATGTATTTATGGCTTGCCTGAGCCATTATTCACTCTTCCTTATTTTAAAAGATATATATAAGGAGCATGCCTATAAAAGTATTGCTGGAAACAACATTGGCGATGATAAATGTAATCCAGGGTGTGCTTTGCAGTATCATAGTTGCTCATTTGTAAATTTGACTGGCCTTCTGGATTCAGAGTCCTCCAAATGATTTCCAATAGTCTTCAAATGTAAACAAGGAGAAAACAAAAATGTGGCATCATGAAGCAAGAGCGTCCTTTGCACCTCACACATATGCAGAGTGTTGTAGCAGAGTGTTGTAGCATCTTTAATTCAATTGGCATTTGTAGTATTTTTGTAAATCTAGAACATTGCTTAACATTACTTAAACAATCAGTTTTTAAAAACAAGTCTTTGAAATGTTACCCATTGCAGTCATGAATGTCTGAAGTGTGATAGGTTCAGCTGCCTAATAAATTGCAGCCTTTTTTATTTAGAGTAGTGCTAAGGCAGGACAAAGTGTGATTCACAAGCCACATGTGGCCTGAAAACCCTCCTCGTAGCTCCCCCGGTCTGCAGACCGCTTGCTTTCTTAAAATATTGACATTGTAGGTTGCTGTTGAAATTTGTTGACAAACCCCTAAGTGCATTGTATTCAACAGGAAAACAAATGAAATGTCACACACTGTTAATATCATGGCGGTATAGTCAATATCATGCCAGTATCATAGTCAGTTTAGGTCCTTTTAGGTCCCGTCTTATTACAATGGTCCATTTCAATACATTTAAAATCCCTTTTACATATAAATACATATTTAATAATAATTAAGTATGTGCCAGGCTTTATTTGTTAATGAGTGTGGGGATACCAACAAATTTAATCATATTGAATGAAGAATGGATTATACCATAATTATAATTTAGAGTGGGTCCTCATTATCCACCAGGGTTTGGGGCCAGGATTACCTCTCCACCTTAGATACCAAAATCCCGTGATGGTTAGTAAAATGGTACTCCTTATATAAAATGGCAAAATCAAGATTGGCCAATATTTATGGGATGTTTAGCTTCTGCAATCCTTTACTCCTCCCCCCCCCCCCACATTTCAAATAAATAAAAAGCTCTGTCCCTAGAGCCCTCCGCTAACCTGAAAAACAGGTCAACCCTGCTATAATAATGGCACTGAGGTGAAGGGAACCTAGGGAGACATGCCCACAGAAATGATCAGTTTGTTGTGAATCACCATCAGGTCAGGTTTGAAATTTAGTGCCTTTATGGCCGAGAGACCTCTAGGATACTCTGTTATTGACAGCACTGTTAAGGCTTGAAAATTCAGAGTCGTGGCTTCCTTGGTTGCATCCTTGATCTTCCTCTTGTTCCAGTGCTTTCACGTTTACTAAGCATTATTGTATTTTCTAATCAATCAGGTTGTCTCATCAATGTACTTCATCTTGTTGATGAAGCTTCCCATCAGAATGGAATCTATCAGATAGAAGGTAAGCTATTTAATCTCAGCAAACTGAAAGCCAAAATCAAGGTCACAATATCTGTTATAGAACTCTAATATGCTGATGATAATATAGTCTATGTGCATTCAGAAGAAGACTGGCTGATAAAAGAAGCCAGAGGGGGATTGGCTGAGTGGGTAAAGGTGGTGGTTAATGCCTCCTTAAAGGAAGGAAAATTTCCAGCGAGCTTAAAACAAGCTGTTATAAAACCGCTGTAGAAAAAACCATCACTGGACCCCACTCGATTCAACAACTATCGGCCAGTTTTCAATCTACCCTTCTTGGACAAAGTCGTGGAACGTGTGGTGGCGACACAACTCCAGGGATTTCTGGTAGACACTGATTATCTAGATCCGGCACAGTCTGGCTTTAGGCCGGGACATGTAACTGAGACAGCCTTGGTCGCCTTGGTAGATTATCTTCGCCAGGAGCTTGTCCCTGTTAGTTCTGCTGGACCTCTCAGCGGCCTTCGATACCATTGACCACGGTATCCTTCTGGGATGCCTCATAGATATGGGACTTGGGGGTACTGCCTTGCAGTGGCTCCGGTCCTTTCTTGAGGGACGGTCCCAGAAGGTGTTATTGGGTGACACCTGTTTGGCCCCACAACCGTTGTCGTGTGGGGTCCCTCAGGGATCAATTCTGTCCCCGATGTTGTTTAACATCTACATGAAGCCGCTGGGAGAGATCATCCGGAGTTTCTGACTAAGATGTTATCTCTACGCTGATGACGTCCAAATCTGTCACTCCTTCTCACCTGCTACCAAGGAGGCTGTCCAGACCTTGAACCGGTGCTTGGCCGCTGTGTCAGACTGGATGAGAGCTAACAAATTGAAACTGAATCCAGACAAGACAAAGGTCCTACTGGTCAGTCGTACGCCCAAACAGGGCATAGGGTTACAGCCTGTGTTAGACGGGGTTACACTCCCCCTGAAGACGCAGGTTTGCAGCTTGGGAGTGATCCTGGACTCATCGCTGAGCCTGGAACCCCAGGTCTCAGCGGTGGCTGGGAGAGCTTTTGCACAATTAAAACTTGTGCGCCAGCTGTGCCCGTACCTTGGGAAGTCGGATCTGGCCACGGTGGTCCATGTCTTGTTACATCCCGAATAGATTACTGCAACGCGCTCTGCGTGGGGTTGCCTTTGAAGACTGTTTGGAAACTTCAATTAGTCCAATGGGCGGCGGCTAGATTACTCACCGGAGCATCATACAGGGAGCATACCACCCCCCTGCTGTGTCAGCTCCACTGGCTGCCGATCCAATTCCGAGCACAATTCAAAGTGCTGGTTTTGACCTACAAAACCCTTTACGGCTCCGACCCAGCATACCTGTCCAAACGTATCTCCTTCTACGTCCCACCTCGGAATTTAAGATCATCTGGGGAGGCCCTGCTCTCGGCCCCACCTTTATCACAAGTGAGACTGGTGGGGACGAGGGACAGGGCCTTCTTGGTGGTGGCCCCTCACCTGTGGAATGCACTCCCCGGGGAAATTAGGTCATCAACATCCCTCCTCTCCTTCAGAAGGAAGTTAAAAACTTGGATGTGGGACCAGGCCTTCGGGTAAGTTGGCAGTGGACAAAAGACAATGACGACCAGAGTAGGAAAGGACAATGACGATGCTAGACGGATCATGGATTCATGAATCGACGAACATTGGCCACAATATGTTTTTATTGCTGCGACTGTATTGTTTGATTGTTTTAATTAGTTATAATTGTTGACGATATATTGTAATTTGTATGTTGTATTTTATGAATTGTCAGGCATTGAATTGTGCCTTTTGTAAGCTGCCCTGAGTCCCCCCTAGGGGGTTGAGAAGGGCGGGGTAGAAGCACCCCAAATAAATAAATAAATAAATAAATAAATAAATAAATAAATAAATAAGACCTACAAGCCACTCTAAACACCTTTGCAGAAGCATATAAGAAGCTCGGCCTCTTATTGAACATCGAGAAAACCAAAGTCTCTTCCAGCAGGTACCAGCCCATCCCTCTGCAATGCCAGAAATACATCTTAATGATGTAACATTAGAAAATGTGTACCATTTCTGTTACTTGGCAGCCACCTCTACACAAAAGTCAGCATGGACACTGAAATGAAACACCACCTGAGCTCTGCAAGTGCAGCATTTTTCCAAATGCAGCAGAGAGTGTTTGAGGATTGGGTCATCTGTAGGGATACCAAGCTTTTGGGAGGCAGGATAAATGATGTCAGGGGGCAGGATTATTCATCTGTCCTATTTCTCTTCTTCCCCTTGATATTACTGAGATGTCTGTTTTCTGTTTATTTAATTTTATAGTTAACCCCCCCCCTTTTTTTTTTCATTGCTGAAATTGCAAAATTGCTCCAAAAATATGGAGCAGTAGAAATGTGGGAAAGAAGGATCACAAGGGTATGCAAAAGTATGACTGGAAGACCAGAGATTGTCAAATGGGTGAAATTATGCAAGTATTGTAGATGCTCATCCTGGTATGTATCTACTATCTATGGCTGCACAATTCTTGCTGTGGAATAGCAATTTTGTCCAAGAAACTGGCGCAATAGTTCAAACAATGAGAGATGCAGTATTGAAGGTGCTCATCCTGGTATGGAATAGCATTATGCAATAAAATAGTAATTCTTATTTAATGTTAAGATATTTTTGAAAGTTTAAAGAAAGCAGAATAAACACACTTATGTGAACATAAACTCTGTTGATATTGAAAGGGATTTGCTATCAAGTAAATGAATGTAAGACCAAATACAGTATAAGAGAACTAATTTCTCATCTTGATTCACCAAAATCAAGTGTAATTAACTTACAATGTGTGAGTCTTGTGTGCAAGGTGATCTATCAAATTATTTTTATGCTATTCACCAGAATTACAAGCTTGGAGTAAATTCCTATTTACCATTAAAGAATAAATGAACCATACATTTGATAAATGAAAAATTAGTCAAAACACACTGATGTCCCTCGGGGCTTTTCTTAATGAAAACCAATAGAGTGTGTTTTCTCATTTAAAAAATTGTAGCAATGGAATTATTTTTGGAGTGGAACATTATATCTCTTAGCATCTATTATTGCCTCAGTTTAGGATTTAATGGTTATTCCTTCCAAAACAGAAAAAGAAAGCTTTTATCTAGAAGTATCCATCTGGTAAAATTATTCCAGAACAGATAAAGACATAAGAATTGGCTGCTTCTGTCCCCTAATTTTATTTTGCATGGAATCTTTCAAATTGGGTTGACACTGGGCCAATGGCCTGAGATCATTTGTTTTTTCCCCTACTTGGCTAATTAATTGTTCATCTTTGCTCTAAGATTAGCAAGTAGGCAATTTAAAATGTGCGCTCATTTAAATTAATGTATGTAAATTATTAAGGGCCATTTTTCCCATGAAGGATAAAGTGGTTTGAACAGATTAAGAAATGCCCTTCCCCACAAAAGTATGCAGCAGAAAGCTGGGTTGCTGTCCTTGGGTCCTATATTGTACAACCAACATTCAGCTGCCGAGACAATTTCAGTTCTTTGCTTTTATGATTCCAGCTTTATCTCTAAATATGCAACCCTCTACTTCTCCATACCTCTGCTATTCAAAGTGGTAGTTTGTAAACTAATGAATGTCAAACCAGACCCAGGGTGCATCTACACTGTAAAAAGACTGCCCTAGCTCAATGCTGTAGAATCATAGAAGCTGCACTTTGGTGACACAGCAGCATCTTTGACAGAGAAAGCTAAAGGTCTTGTAAAACTATGATTCCACAGCACTCAGCCAAAAATCAGTGGACTAGACCCAATTTATTAGAAGGTGAATCGCTGCATAAAAAGGCAATTTGCACTTTGCTAATCAAGGTGGCAAATTGCAACATTCACACATACCTCACGCAGACAAGAGTTATTTCCCCCACCCTGGACATTCTACACATATATAAACCTCACTTGCTTAGTTTCCAACAGACCCCGCAACCTCTGAAGTTGCCTACCATAGATGTGGGCAAAATGTCAGGAGAGAATGCTACTGGAACATAACCATACATCTCGGAAAACTCACAGCAACCAATTTGCACTTTTTTTTGCTT
Source organism: Anolis sagrei (assembly GCF_037176765.1). Taxonomy (NCBI): domain Eukaryota; kingdom Metazoa; phylum Chordata; class Lepidosauria; order Squamata; family Anolidae; genus Anolis; species Anolis sagrei. Next base: position 40,899,508 of record NC_090022.1, on the reverse strand, counting down.
GTAAAATGATGGTCCAGGATTAAATAGACTTTGCTCCATCCCTAGTCTCAGCTGATTATTTCCTGGAGCCATATAGTACAAAAAAGATATCCTGGAAGACCATCTGTGCTGTTGTAGTGATTTTCCTGGCAATCTCCTTGGGCATCGTAACCACATTTTGAATTGCTTGTAGAATGTTCCATTTTGTTTCCTCTCCCACTTTCACATTTTTGTCTTCAGCTTATTTCAGTTGCTGTAAACCTAATTCAAACTGTAAAGGCTGTTTTCACTCAATAAACAGAGCAGGGAGGAGAGAATCTTGCTCTTTCCAGTCCCCTCGGGGAAATAGGGCTGGTTACAAATAAAATTATTATTATTATTATTATTATTATTATTATTATTATTATTATTATTAGGAGTCCCTGGTGGCACAGTGGGTTTAAACCCCTGTGCCGGCAGGACTGAGACCGACAGGTCGCAGGTTCGAATCCGGGGAGAGGTGGATGAGCTCCCTCTATCAACTCCAGTTCCTCATGCGGGGACATGAGAGAAGCCTCCCACAAGGATGATAAAAACATCAAATCATCCAGGCGTCCCCTGGGCAACATCCTTGCAGACAGCCAATTCTCTCACACCAGAAGTCACTTGCAGTTTCTCAAGTCACTCCTGACATGACAAAAAACATTATTATTATATAAAATATACTGGATTTATCCCAGGATGGAATTCACTAGGCTCCCATTGGACTCAGGCAAAAGCAAACTGCCACAGCCTCTCCTACCTTACACATTTTCCTCATTGATTATTAATTGAGCCCACAGTGGTGTAATGTTTTAAACCGACAGGTCATAGGTTCAACTCCGGAGAGAGCGGATTGAGCTCCCTCTGTCAGCTCCAGCTCCCCATGTGGTGACATGAGAAATGCCTTCCACAAGGATAGTAAAACATCAAAGAAAATCTTGATGGGCAACATCCTTGCAGACAGCCAGTTCTCTCACACCAGAAACGATTTGCAGTTTCTCAAGTCACTCCTGGCACAAAAAATTAATAAATTTGCCATCTTGAACACACTCTGATCATGCTTGGCCACATGCATCTCACTTTTCATCTATGGTTGTTGCGAGGCATGAAGCAGTAAGCTGGGCCTTGCTGCAATGTATAGGATTAGTTTTTCTGTAAACCCTTATTTCATGCCCCACAGTGCTGTTGACATGCCTCCCCTTTTCAACAGTACAAGGCCTTTGCAAAGGCCTTTGTGGTATTTGCAAAGGTTGTCTTTTCTTTTCCAAGGAGAAATTAGGCTGGCATTGCCTCCTGGTCAAACCTTAAATGTGAAAGAGAGTGTTCATCCTTATTGCTTCATGCTACCTTCATTTAGCTGGTGCCTTTAAAAGCTATGACTATAAATGCATCTTGTACATTTTGTATTAAATATGTACTTTGATTTTCAACATTTGTGCCAAGAGTATGAACAAGACAAAACAGGGGCTCAGATCCTGCCATTTTAGTTTGGAGAGAGGAAGTAGAGATGGTGTATGATTTAAGAAAAATATTGATTCCAAGAGTTTACACGTATGACCCCACTGTATAAGTGGAACTTGGAAAGACTGTAAAACTTTGCAACAGCCTGTTTTATCAGAGGAGTGAATATGTGTATGCATCACAAATGAATGTGTGTATGCATCACATTTTCAGTCTTCCCCCAGAGTGTTGGGCTCTAATCCTCAAACATTCATCTCAAAATCTACATGTTAGGGTGGGCAAAATTTTTGGGATGAAAGGTCATATTGGTAGCTACAGATGCCTCCAGCAGCCCATGAAAAGGCAAAGTGTTTTTAAAGAAATTGTTACTGCATGCTGTCAAAAGGCTCACGAATGGGAAGTTGCCCATGATATACAATCTTATCATTCATGAAGTTCTGAAACATCAGGAGAGAATGCTTATGGAACATGGCCATACAGCCTAGAAAACTCACAGGAACCCACTTGTGAAAAGATAATGTTTTCTAAAAGAAGAAAATCAATACAGAACTGCAAATATACTCACATCAATAGCCTAGCCATGTTTATTTTCCTTCCCACCACTGGAAAATACCTGAACTAATAAGAAGAAAATCCTTAAAACTGTTATCAAAGCTTAGTAACAATTATTTGAAAACACACTTTATCCAAGTTTGCAAAAGATATATATTTGGAGATTATGTTTCTTTTTGGTTTGCTGTAACCTGCAGAAGACATTGCAACAGGGGTAGTAAACAAACAGTTTATTGGTGAAAATATACATGTCCATTTGAGTGCCGCTGGGTGTCTAAAAGTCAGAACTAAATGGCCATTTGGAGACATATCTGTTATTTACAGATGCCTTGTTTTAAGGCTATCCTCCCCTGTGTTTGGTTTTACAAGGACTTTGTATAAGTCAAGCCAAGGGATCTGGAGTGCCAACCCTCCCCTTTCCCCATCATTTAGGGATTCCTGATCCACTCAAAGACTATTAAGCTGTGGGAGGCCACAAGGTTTCATCTTACTCCTCATGTTGTTCAATATTTGTACAAAGCCACCGAAGCCACTGGATGAATTTATCAGAGACTTTGGAGCTGGGTATCAGTGTACTGATGGAAGTAGTTTGGGCTGTGCATGTATTGGGCTACTGCCTCCATGCTGTAATCCTGATAAGATGGATGTTCTGTGGATTAGTAGTTCTTGGATCTGAGAACATCCTGTCCTCATTCAGGCAACATTCCCCCTGAAGCAGAAGATCCGAGGTCCATGCCTGTGTCTTGAAAGGCTTGAAATCAACTTTAACTGGTGTGCCAGCTTTGGTCTTTCCTGGACAGAGATAATGTAGATACAGTCATTCATGTATTTCTACACTACCAATTAGAATACTGTAAAGTTTCTACATGGAACCGCTCTTAAGGAAAACTCAGGTGCTACAGCTAAGGCAAAATTCAGCAGCTCAATTGCTGACTGGAATCCCATATAGATAGCATATAATGCCAGTCTTAGAGGAATTTCCCTGGCTGTCAACATAATTTTGGAGCTTGTTTCCAAAAGGCAGCAAACCCATCTGAACAACTTTTCCAGGAATCTAAAAAAATGTGCTGAGAATATGCATTATTTTACTATAAAATGCAATTTTCCAAGCCTTGTACCAAAGCAATTTGATACATTCTGATAGTTTTGATCTGTACTATCCTACTCCTAGCAAACAATGTGCTGCCACCTATAATTTATTTTTCAATTTGTTTGGATTTTGTACCTTTTGGGAACAAACTCCATCCCAATTGAGGAATGTCACAAGATTTTCTCTGCAAAATTTGTTCAGAGAGACTTTGGCTTTGCCTTCATTTGTGACTGAGAGAGTGATTTGCCGAAAGTTAATCAGTGAGTTTCCATTATTTAACATGGATTCATATCCTAGTCTCTGGAGTATAGTCCAACAATCAAAGCAGTGCACCACAGATGCCAAAAAAAACTTGGATGTTCATTGAAGCCTTTGGGCGTAGAATCTTAGGCCCTTTCTACAATGCCATATATTCCAGATTGTGAAAGCAGATAATCCACATTACCTGATTTTGAACTGGATTATATGAGTCTACACTGCCATATAATCTAGTTCAAAGCAGATAATCTGGATTTTATATGGCAGTATAGAGGGGGCCATAGAATTGGAAGAGACCATAAGGGTCATTCAGTCCAACCCCCTGCCATGCAGGAATACATTGATTTTTCTTGAGTACTTAAGTGTAAATTGTTTTAATCATTTACATCTTGTTAATTATATTTAATGTGTTTTTGTTTATCTAAGGGTTGGGGTTTATCTAATTGTTATTGTTTAAATAGCTTTGACCTGTTCGGTTTCATATTATAAGACATACATGCTTTTATGTGCCACTAGGTACACTACTGCAGTGCACCTGGGAGTCAGAGGAACCAAAAATAGCCCTCCAGTTGCTAGCGGCTATCCAATCCACCTCTGCTTTACAAGAGAACAATGGCTGGCAGTATCTCATTCTAGGACTCATTCATTTGTGAGATGCCCTTTTGCTAGGTTTCATTGTGACTCAGCCTTACAACCTTATCAGATATAGGGAGAGGAGCATAATCTCCTCACTTCTCTCCTCTGCTGGCACAGAGTCCCACAGGGCCCATCACATGGCATAGGTTGCTTTCAGCAGGACTCCAGTATTGTGGCAACAGAGCCCAGGGACCCAGTGTGCACACAACTCCTCACTGAATAACAGAAAAGGAGCCAAAAAAGAAGTGGGGACAGACAGGGAAACTATGTGTCAACAAAGACCACAGACCCCAATGGTAGGAAACAGGGCCTAACAGTTCCCTCTGCTGCCCCACAATTTCCCCTGCTGCCCCCTGGTTTACCCCTTCCCATCTGATAAGATCCCTGGTGAGGCAATTATTCTACTCTAGTTTTCTTGAAGGAAACTGTTGAAAACTATATGAAGGAAAGGATTCAGTACTTCAGATAACATCTAGCAAATCTGGAAGAAAACCCAAATGGATTCACTGTCCCACTGACTCCAGGGCTGCCTTCTACCCCTGAACTGGGAGAGAGGGAATGTTTACTTAACTTCTTCTGCTCATAATAGCAAGAGACAAATAGGTCTGCCATGTAGATTTCTATTAATTTTCAACCAAATTTGACTCACTATGTGTTTTTTTGTAAAATGACTGATCACTGCATCAGCCAGGGCTTCAAGCCAAGGGTGTCATCAGTCCATGTTGGGCATTACCAGCTGTGTTTGCACACAGTCTGTACTATGAGGTCCAGTCTGCCACCTGGCTCTGGCAGACGATGTGCCCAAGAAGGGCAGCTATTGTTATGCTTGGGCTGATGGACGGCATTTGCAGCATCATGACAGGCACTGCCATGCCATTGGCATAGCACTCTTTGAATTATCCTTCTAAACACAAAAGGGAATGGCTGCCATTCTCATTTTCTCCTACACATCTAAGACTATTTGGCAAGAATTATCAAATGCCTTAGGACAGAAGAACGGTGAAATAGCCTCTCACTTCTGTCACCAGCAACTGCTGCACAGAGGAAGATTCAGTCAGATTGATATTTTGTTGTTAACTGTCATCAGATTGACTTTGATTTATGGCAACTCCATTCATGAGAGACCTCCAAGTCACCATGTCATCAACAGCCCTGCTCAGGTCTACAGGTTCAGGGTGGTGGCTTCCTTGGTTGAGTCTATCTGTCTGAAATGCTTTCTACCTTATGAAACACATTTGTCTTTTCTAGTGAGCCATGTTTTCTCATGATATGTTCTAAGTATAACAGTTTAGATGCCTTGACTTCAAGGGAGAGTCCAGGCCTGATTTGTTCTAGGGCCCATTTATTGGTCTTTTTAGCAGTCAACAGCATCTGTTGAACTCTTCTCCAGGACCACATTCCAAATAAGTTGGATTTCTTGCTATCAGCTTTCTTCTTTGTATAGCTTTCGCAATGATGTAGAGAATTTGGAAATACAATAACATGGTAAATCCTAATTTTAGTATTTAACTATATATCTTTACACCTCTGGATCTTGTCTAGTTCATCTATAGCTGCTCTTCCAATTTCGAGTCTTCTTCTGATTTCTTGACTGCAGCTTCAATTGTGACAAATGGATGAGTCAATTATGGAAAATCACTATTTCAGTGTCTTTTTAGCCAACTTTAACTGTAACTCATCTGTAGTCATAATTTTTGTTTTCTTAATCTTCAACTATAAACCTGATTTTGTACTTTCTTATTTCACCTTCTTCTTATATTGTTTGGTTTATTTGTTTTAGTTGGGTTGTTTGTTGGTTATTGTTCATTGGAGGGAATGTTTGCCATTTTTCAGTTGGAAATGGCCCTGAGTCCCCTCAGATAGGATGGGTTACAAATAAAGCTTTTATTATTATTATTCAGTAATTGTTACAAGTCTTTGCTATTTTCTGCTAGTAGTATGATGTCATCTGCATATCCTGAAGATCCATCCTGCAATGTTCATATTTTCTTCCTTTGAGTCTAATTCTGCTTTAAGTAGGATTTGTTCAGTGTACACATTAAACAGATAGGGTGATAAGATGCAGCCTTGTCTGACCCTGATGCTAATTGGAAACCATTTAATTTCTCCATATTCTACTTTGGCACTAGCCTCTTGTATTGAGTACATGTTGTATATTAGGATAATCAAATACTGCGGCACAGCCATTTCTTTAAGGATGATCCAACATTTGTCATGATCTATACAATCAAAGACTTACTATAATCTATGAAGCACGGGCTGGTTTTCTTTTGAAATTTGTTTGTGCAGTCCATTATCCAAAATGCTTGCAATGCAGTCTCTAGTTCCTCTTCCTTTCCTAAACCCAGCCTTGACTTCTGCCAGTTTCTGTTCCATGTGTGATATAAATCTGGAGAAAAATTTAGTTCAAAAATGGTCCTTAGAGATTAAGCAGAAAGCTTGGGAAAGTTACTTTGTTAAGACTATAAATCTTAGATTCTCCCTTCCAACAGGGCCACTGGAAAATTCTGGGTGTAATTCAAAAATGTTAAAGTATTTGTCAGAATTGTGGTTAATTTCCTAATGTTGCAGTTGCACGATTTCCTAAGAGTAAGTCTGGAACAGCCTATTTCTATTAAAAAATATATTGTTGTTTATTCGTTCAGTCGCTTCCAACTCTTTGTGACCTCATGGACTAGCCAGAGCTCCCTATTGGCTGTCACCACCCCCAGCTCCTTCAGAGTCAAGCCAGTCACTTCAAGGATAGCCTCCATCCATCTTGCCCTTGGTTGGCCCCTCTTCCTTTTTCCTTCCATTTCCCCCAGCATCACTGTCTTCTTTAAGCTTTCCTGTCTTCTCATGATGTCGCCAAAGTACTTCATCTTTGCCTCTAATATTCTTCCCTCCAATGAGCAGTCAGGCTTTATTTCCTGAAGAATAGACTGGTTGGATCTTCTCGCAGTTCAAGGTGCTCTCAGAATTTTCCTCCAGCACCACAGTTCAAAATCGTCTATCTTCCTTTGCTTAGCCTTCCCTATGGTCCAGCTCTCACATACATGGGTTACTTCGGGGTTTACCATTGCTTTGACTATGCGGATCTTTGTTGCCAATGTGATGTCTCTACTCTTCACTATTTTTTCGAGATTATTCATTGCTCTCCTCCCAAGAAGTAAACGTCTTCTGATTTAATGGCTGCAGTCTGCGTCTGCAGTAATTTTTGCACCTAGAAATACAAAATCTGTCACTGCCTCCACATTTTCTCCCTCTATTTGCCAGTTATCAATCAGTCTTGTTACCATAATCTTGGGTTTTTTGGTGTTTAACTGCAACCCAGCTTTTGCATTTCCTTCTTTCACCTTGGTTAGAAGGCTCCTCAGCTCCTCCTCACTTTCGACTATCAAAGTGGTATCATATGCATATCTATAGTTGTTAATGTTTCTCCCAGCAATTTTAACTCCAGCCTTGGATTCGTCAAGCCCCGCACATCACATGGTATGTTCTGCATACAAGTTGAATAGGTTGGGTGAGAGTATACAAACCTGCCATACACTTTTCCCAATCTTGAACCAGTCTGTTGTTCCATGGTCAGTTCTTACTGTTGCTACTTAGTTGTTATACAGATTCCTCAGGAGATAGACAAGGTGATTTGGTATCCCCATACCACCAAGAACTTGCCACAATTTATTATGATCCACACAGTCAAAGGCTTTAAAATAGTCAATAAAATTGCTTTGTATCAAATACTGGTAGGTCAGTTTTTGCATTCATTTGTTTGTTTGTTTTTATTCATTACAATATGTATCTCCTACCCATTGTCTGAAAGTGGCTAATAGTAAAATCAGCTTAAGACAATAAACAATTACAATAATTGAAAAGATTAAATATATATTAAATAGTTTCTGTATGCAAGCATACCACTCTATTTATAAAACAAAAAGGCAATGAAAACGTTGGTGGAAGGAAGAATGCATTCATCCAGCAACACTCCCCCTAATTGCCTTCAGTCACAACAGGAGGACAAAAGTCGACTCCTCTCATGTGCCTGTTTAGGGTTTTGTGGAAAAATTATTGATCCGCACATTCCCTGTAGAGCTGTTTGCACTTTCTCCCAGACAAGTGTCAGCTAAATAAGGAAGAGCGAGCACCTAGGGTCTACACTGAAATAAAATCCAACTTAGAGGGAAAATATCAGAAGCAGCTGGGAAAGGCTATATAGCGAGCTAAGTGGGTTTCTGAAAAGCCAAGAATAAACACAGGAGGTAGTGAAAAGGACTCTTTAAAAGAACACACCTGTCATTTGAAAAAATCAATACGTGTCAAGTCAGACTCCTTTTCTGTCTGCCAGTGATATGGCCATCTTTGATGAAGCCAAGAAAGATGCAGCCCAGCAAAGCAGATACCTGCACAGATTTGAAGTTATCTATGAGTGCTTTGCTCTGTCTGAACTCACTTCCAGTGAGAGCTAGCCAAAACATGTTATACCTCCAAGCTGATCCCACATAATGAAGTGACCTGTCATTGTCATGTGTCTTCCAATTGACTATGATTTATGGAGACCCTCTTTTATGCTCTTCTTGGAAAAATTTATTCAAAGGAGGTTTGCTAGTGCTTTTCTTTACCCATGAGAGAGAGTCACTAACTTGACCACAATCACCCAGTAGATTGCATAACTGAGTGAGAATTTGAACTCTACGTTCTTCTGGATTCAAACTACTACACCACACTGGTTCCATAAAGATGACCCTTCATAAAAAAAACTAGGAAACAAGGTGGTGTAGAGTCCATGAAGTGTCACTTAGGATTTATTCATATTGCAAAATTAAATCAGTTTTACACAACATTAACTGTCATGACTCAATTTTATGGAATTCTGGGATCTGTAGTTTTGTGATATGTTTACCCTTTAGTTTCAGAGAGCCCTGGTGCCACAACAAACTGTAAATCCCAGGATTTGATAGGATGGAGCGATGGTAGTTGAAGTGGTGTTATAGCATTGCAGTGTGGATAGGAGATAAGAAACTGTACAAAGTGGAAATGGAACTTGTACCTTTAATGTTTCTGTAGAAAAGGACCGCTTCTCGGCCTTTTGGCTAAGATCAAGTGTAGACTTGTTACCCAGTTGCATGACACTTAATTTAAGGCAACACTTAAATCCCCTGAAATTAGATTTAACGAAGGCTGGTGCAGAAATGCAGAAATTGAAATTAGAATAAAATGTTGCTATTCTCTGTGTCTTGAGATTATACTTAGAGAGCCTATCTATGATGTGTGCTTTTCTGTTTGCCATTTACTTGGGAATTATATCTGTTCTATCAGTCATATTTAAAATGGTTGGGTTTTTGGTCTAAAAGCCATTGGCCATGGCTTCACAACAGGGTTCCAGAAAACCATGCAAACATAACAATAATATGGGACATGGGACAGCTAGGATACCAGTCAAGAGTGTACATGATATCATCATCAAATTGTCATTCTTCTGTGCCGATCCCTTCTGTCTTAATTTTTTTCCCTTCTTTCTTTCAAATCAGTGATTCTCTCTGTACCTTTCAAAAATACTAATGGGCCCCAGACATGGTGCATTGACCATTTTTAGTAAGTGGTGTATAAGGAGGGATACAGGCATGTGGCCCATGCCCCACTCTGTGTTGGCCAGTAAAGTAAAACTGGAAAATTTAGTACTTTGTGCAAGTCAACATAAAGAGGTTTGGATTCCCAAAGGCATCAAGTCCCACCTGATCTTAGACGCTAAGCACAGTCAGCCCTCAGATGGGAAGCCACCAAGGAACACCGGGGACTGTGTGCTATATTTCAAAGACAATGACCAACCCTTTCTGAGTACTTGCCATCTAAGAAAATCCTATAAAATATATTGTGTTGTCACATGTTAAGAACTGCTCTGACTCACCTCAAGGAGATAGGTGTGGGATATAAATGAAATTTTATTAATCTGAAGACAAAGACAGTACTGTTTCATCAGCTGCTTGTTCTGTGTTCCTCATATATCTCAATGGAATCTGAGCATGGCCCAAGATCCCTTTCCAGAATTATGCAAACTAACACAACTATGTGTCTGACTGCATTATATGAGCATTTAAAAAAACATATTGACAGTATGGTTTTTCTAATCAAAAGAGATTGCATCTTTCAATTTTTAAAATGAACAGTGAAACATAGATATGACTCATAGACTTGCTGTTTAAGGATTTCAAATAATCACTTGGGATTGTATTCAACAATAAACTTTTATTTACAGAAGTGGGATTTGGGCTAGCAGGGGCATTTTTTACTTATTTCTCCTTGTCTTCAGCCTCTTTACAAGCTCAAAGTTGTCCTAGAAGGCCAATGAGAGCAACATCTGGAAGGGTGGTAAGACCGTGCGGACATCACTTCCCTTCATTATTCATAATGCCTCTGTGAATCAAAAGTCTTCTATGTATATATACAAGGACCTCAACTGCATAAAGTCTTGACTTTTAAGAGTGCCTGATTCCATTCCTCAAACAGGATTGATTTTCTTGTTCTGTTAACAGTGGGAACAGCATAGTCACCTAGCGAATGGATTTGGACTCAGTCTTGTTATTGTCATACAAAATCAATAATCAATAACTAATTGAAATCTCACTCTGAACTGGAAAAATATATTAAAATTTCCAATGTGTGGCTAATTTTTTTAAAAAAATCACAGATTTTTATCAAAGAATGTGGGCTTTTGCCTTTTCATATGGTACTTCCAATGAAAGAAGATCATTCTTCATGGAGAAAAAAATTAGCTATTCTCTGTAGTAACTAGTGTAGTTACCATACTTCCCCTCAGGCATTTTCTTGTAGTATTTACATTTTTTACTAAATTATCAAGTGAAAATCCAATTGTTCCTAATGGCATTTACTCTGTGTGTCTCCCGTTCTTTCATACATGAGAAAGGGTTTATTATCCATTTGGAGTAATTAAAGTGCTGATGTTATATGGATCCATAAAAACAACTTCATTAAAACCAGCAGAGTGGATTTTATCAAAACTACAGCTGGAAAAAATTATTTAAAAAATAAAAGCCAAAATCTGAGGAGAAGCTAAAATTGGTTTGAAGCAGCATTTTGAGACCACAAAGTGAAGGCATCTCTAGTAAAAGGATGGACCAACTGTCCAGCACCAAGGGCCAAACCACCACCCTGTTGACAAATGACTATTGCTGTTTCTAGTATGTTGGAAATAGAAAATAAAGTGCTATTTTACTGGAAGGCTTGTGCCCCAGAAGAACTGCAGCCCTGTGAGCCCAGCAAGAACTTGAACAGAAGTTTAAAAGCATAAAGTACTAAACTAAGTCCTAGGGACCCAGTGGGTCAATGACAAGGGTGCTGAACTATACCCTCCTCAACATTATTTTCTGAGTTCAGTCCTTCAGGAAAGATCAGAACTATTACAAAACAATTTCCCCAATTGTTCCAATTGTTAAGAAACACCCCAGAACAATTTGGTACCATAATAACCATCAATAAGTCCAGAAGAACCAAGAGGGACACCCATTGATTGTCCAGTATCCAAACTATGTCATCCACCAAGGTTCCAACAATATTTATCTCCCATAACCAGGGCTCAAGACAGATTGAAACGGATCTAGATAATCATCTAGGAACTCTGGAGTTAAGAGGCCACAGCACATTCTTTCTCTATTTTGCCGCAAAAGAAGTGGAGATGAGTTCATTAATTATCTACTGTAGTAGAATTCAAGAAGAGATTTCTCCCCCAGTAACCAACACCAACACAACTTGTTTTAGGCAAGATGGACAGCTGCCTTACTGCAGGGAACCATTCACTACTTCCCTTATCCCTTTGGCTAGTTCCTCTCTGGCTGCTTTTAGGAGCCAAGCATATGGTAGCTCTCACCTTTCCAAGGATCTTGTCCACATCCTCAAACATCACAATGGAAATATATTCAATAGTATGAGGTGTACAGGAAATAAAGTTATATCCACTGGACTTGTTTTCACTATAGAACCCAAGTCAGAGCATATCGAAACAATTTAGTCTGCACATTTTATGCAAATTCTTCTCCATGGGCTATTTGGCATTATATGGTGCTGAACTATTGCTAATAGTCCCTGAATGCCCACGTGGTGACAGCACTTGGCCACCTAGCTGGGGCTAACCATTGGCCATGCAGCAACCTTGTATATTCATTTCACATGCGGGACTAAGGACTTTGTCACATGCAAGTTCCCCCATTTCCACACAATTCTAAAAATTCATAGACAAAGTACCACAGATGCCATCATATGACACAGACAAACTTCGAGCTGTCATCTGTGGTGTTTCATCAGTGAACTGGAAACAGGGGATAGCACTAAAAACATGTGGGAAGGGATCTGCCAGATTTACCCATGTTGAATCATTTCAGTGACATGGGTGTTCTTAAGAACAGTGCCTTGGGTCTCCTCTAGAGTAAGAGGATTGAAAGGGAAAGTCAAGGAGCCCAGAAGTGATGTCTGCCTTAAGAACGGTGCCTTGGGACAGTTGAGGCGGAATGAGGCGATCCTGTGTAATGGGGTAAGAACATTCTCCATCTTCTTTAAATATGGAATCCCATGCAAAGATAAGAATCCTACACACAAGAAAACAATTTCCCTTGCTTTCTCCTGTTTTTTCCAGCTCCATATGATGAAGTCCAGAAAGAGTACTACAGTCAGCCTTCCACATTTGTGAGAGTTTGGGACAGCGCATCCCTGCAAAAGGGAAAACACTGCAAAACACAATTTTTAAAACTTGAGATCACCTCTCTAGGAATCTATAGTTCCTCCACCACAGAACACACTGGAAGTTCTACATATGCCTAGGAATCTATATGTCCTCATCAGGAATCTATATGTCCTTGTGTAAAAAGCTATGGGGAAAACTGACCATAATATAACAGAGAGGGACCTAGCAATTATAGAGAGAACATATTAATCAAATCCACAAATAATCAAATATGCAGAAGTCGTTTTTTTTTTCTCATATCAGGAGCGACTTGAGAAACTAAGTTGCTTCTGGTGTGAGAGAATTGGCCATCTGCAAGGACGTTGCCCAGGGACACCCATATATTTTGATGCTTTACCATCCTTGTGGGAGGCTTCTCTCACGTCCCCGCATAGGGAGCTGGAGCTGACAGAGGGAACTCATCTGCACTCTCCCTGGATTTGAACCTCTGACCTGTCGATCTTCAGTCCTGCTGGCACAAAGGTTTAACCCATCGTGCAGAAGTGAAACCTGCAAATGTGGCGAAGCAAAAGGAGAGAGCCTTGACTCCAAATAAACCATCACAATGAAGAAAGACAGTGAGAAACAACACATAGTACACCAAGAGAAAAAGTTTTTTATGAGTAATTAGATGTAGACTTACCTTTGAGTACAATCCCCCGAGCCCTGGTTAGAAGTAGAAATAACTGGGATTTGATGCTACCCTAGATATGATAATTTTGTGTCATTTGCAAAAACAATTGAAATTCTAGCATAAATGCATTTCTGTGGTTGATGTCACACTGAGACTTAAATTAGTGAAAATATAAAAAGTGCTGTGCCCCCAAGTAACTTGAATGTGTCACTCCTGATTTAAATCAAGTTGTCAAAAACATCAACCTAGCCAATTCTCTAGTAATTTACAGTGGAATAATTACAGGGCAATTATATTGAAAACCTCACTAACAAACAGAATAGATCTTGTCTGAACCAGCTTGTAAACCCTAATGTGATATTAATTCGATAAGTTTATAGATAGTGTATAAATTCTAGATGAAAGAGCTTGCATTATTTTCCTGTTCATTTCAGCAGGACCACGTCACACCATATGCTTGTTTACCAAGATTTTCTCCCAGCCCCCCTTTTCAATTTATTTTCGCCTTGGCGATGGAACAATATCCGATGTTTAATGGCGAATTTCATGGTGCATATTATGCTGTCCAAATTGCATCACTAATTATCTCCTTAATTTATATTAAGTTTTGCTTCTATAAAGCAAATTATTTGCATATACATTAGTCACAGCATGCATCTATACAGGACTGCTGAAAGTGGCACACATTAGCTCCCAATAATAGTGGGTCCAAGGGGAAAAGCCAGTTGGGGTTGCCTTGATTATGGCTTTTTTAACAGCGCCTTATTCAAATTGGCCCCCTCCCCTCGTCTTCCTTTCAGAGAACTGAGGTAATAAACAGGTAATAGACTTTGCCATTTTAAGTGCTTTATTGTTTTCTTACATGCCATTTGGTTCATCAGCTGTAGTGGCTTGAACCCTACCAACAAATGCTGTACAATTGCATTTAGATTTTTTTAACCATTTAAAGGCGTTCTTGTAGGGTTTTTTTTCGGGCTATAGGGCCATGTTCTAGAGGCATTTCTCCTGACGTTTCGCCTGCATCTATGGCAAGCATCCTTAGAGGTTTTTCATCTGTCCTGGCTTGGTAAAAGTAAGCCGCTTACTGCCTGCTGTGCTAAGGGCCAGGTTTTATAAAGCTCTCAAAAAGGGTATTGGGAAATGAAATGGCTAACAAGGGAGCACATTCTAGACCAGTGGTTCTCAACCTGGGGTCCCCAGATGTTTATGGCCTACAACTCCCAGAAATCCTAGCCAGTTTACCAGCTGTTAGGATTTCTGGGAGTTGAAGGCCAAAAACATCCAGGGACCCCAGGTTGAGAACCACTGTTCTAGACCATGGCCAAAGACTTCAGTCCTCACTATTCCTTTCCAGCACAGCCAGTAATGAAAAATAATGGAAACTGCAGTCTAGCAATATTTGGAGCATTAGAGTTGCCCTCCCCTATTCTACTTTAGATCATTTGTTCTGATCAGTTATTGGAAATAGCAGACCAAAATTATTTTACCTGATCAGATAGAGGTCAAAATACTTTTCATCTCCTTAAGAATGAGGAAGATACAACAAGGATGCATTTGGGGTTGACTTATGACCTCATTGTAGGACAGATATCATTGCTGCCTGTCCTATGACAGTTTGACCTCGCTTCAGGCATGGAGCTTGTCAGATCCCATCACACAACACAGATCTATTTCCAGCAGGGCTCCATGACTAATGTGAGGTCAAACTGTTGTAAGACACAGCAGCAAGAACACAAGAGGCTTTCTGAGTTCCATAAAGAAGAACAGGAAGATGCCAGGAGGCTATACTTCCCCTCCCTGGGGTGAGGTAAAGAGCGATGAGGGGTAACAGGTGCCCCATGCTGGATTCGCCGCAATCCCCCGCCATCACCCAGCTTACTGACCTCAATGTAATGATGTCTGCAGGGTCATTATAAGTCAAAACACGACTTGAAGCATATACCAACAAATAAGAAGTGGCTTATTTTGCTATTCTTAAGCAATTATGGGGTTTGTCATTTGATACGATATTTGACGACTGTTCTTATGGAAAAATGTAAATATCTCTTCTTACATTGCAAATCCCAGGATTCAATAGGATGTTATGACTTATAGTGAAATCAGAGTGTCATAAACCATGTAGTGGGGAATGTCTCCAGACTGCTGCAATCCTCACTCCAGCGACATCTGAATTGAAAGAAATTTTCATATAATCTAGGCAGAAAGGAAAGTCAGTTCATTTATATTCATATATAAAGAGTGTCAGTGTGCGCCTCGAACTCACAGTGGTAGGAAATTAATTCCTAAATCTGTCTTAAAGCAAAAACATGAACTATCAAAACAGTTGCTCATATTGATTTGGGTTTTTTTGACAGAACTGTTGCTCTTTTTAACATCTGTACATTTTTATGTTTCACTTTCTGCTGCATGTAAATGCAACAAAAGTGTGGTCAGTCTCAAGGGCTTGTCTACACTGACAAATAAATCTGTTTCTCACTGCATTTTCGCAATCCACAGTGACCTGGTTAATGCCTCACAGATCACACGTGTCATGGAGATATCGCTATAACCAGCCACACAGATCCCCCTGGTAAGCTCACTTTAGTGTAAAGGGGCAGTCAACAATCTCTAACCCTTTTGCATTATTTTTGGCACATGGCCATGACTTCTCCACTTATCCCCACTGCATCATGCATGAACATATACACATTTCCTATTAAAAGGGGAATGCACTGATACATGACCTCATCACAGTTACCTAAATCAGCATCCTAGGATGCTTCCCCCATGTCTTGGAGATGGAGCCTCACACTGGCCATTACACAACATCACATGACTACCAGAGTGGAAGCATAATTGGGGTTTTCTTGTATTGTACTGGCTGCAATGGAGCCAGCCCAGATCTTCTGCAGAACAGTAATGCTCCCCATGTGTGATGGGGAAGCATTGTTGAGAAGGAGCTGCATGCAGGGTGACAGATTTTCCCTACTGCCCCTTCACCAAAGCCAGGTGAAGCGAGATGAGACCCCTAGTCAGCCCTTACCATCTGATGCAAGTCTCCAAGCATCAGCCTACCCTGCCAACCCCTTCCCCCAACTCCACAGTAGATGAACCTCAAGTAAATGAACCCCAAGATGGATGTGTATTAGTATCAAAAGTAGAAGAAAGTATAAACATCAGAAGACATACTCTGGATATACAGTAGAGAGATAAAATTAAAACGTTTCATGGGGTGGACTAGTTTAAATTCTAAAAACAGCAACTAGAAACACAGTACACGTGTATTTGGGAAGATAATCCCAAGAGAATGGAGCAACAAGAGAGAACAGAGGAAGCTGAGCTAGTGAGTACACATCCCGTGGTTGGGTTGGTAATGAGAAATTCACATAATAAAGATCCAATCAAGATGATCATAACAGGCAAGGACTGAAAGGGAGGGAGGAGCCAAATCAGATAGTGCTTTAAAATTTAGGACAAGAAGTTTGTATTGACTCCTAAGAGAGAAAGACAGGGACCAATGGAAGGTCTTCAAAAGTGGGATAACTTGATCAAAGCAGTGAGTCAAATAAAAGATCTTAGAAGTACAATGTGGAACAGACAACAAGGGACTAAGGTATGTTAATGGAAGACCTGTCAAAAATATCACAATACTCAAGATGAAAAATGACTAAAGTGTGGATTAAAGTCTTACCAGAAGAAACAAACAAAATAGGTCCAATTCTGGCAAAGTTACAAAAAAAAAAAAAGCAACAAGACCATGGTTTAAAAAAAATACTTTAAAAAACAACAACAACAGATGCCTGCATTGTTGGGAGTTGCAGGGAAAACTTTATTATACTTTTGGCCCCCTTGGCCTGTTTTAGATCCAGAAGTGGCCTTTTCTTTAATACTCTTGAGAAGGCCAAAATGTGTACCCATGTTCCCTAAAGGTGTCTACTCCACATTCTGTACCTGTATGTGATTATTGCATCTTGAGGTGTGTATTCAACATCACTGTTGGATCTTTCTGGAGTTTTGCTTATTGTAACATGGTGCAATTTTGTTATACAACCAGATCCAGCAGGGAATTATGGAGAGATAGGGGCCAGATGCCTATCTTATTCACACCATCTACCATTTCACAAAACTGGAGCACATGTGACAAAGGTCTTCATCACATGGGAGACTATCCTCCCCTCATGCTGTTTTGTCAGCATCCGTGGCAAAACATGAGAGATGAAGGGCTCCATTGGAGACAGCATAACACGGGCAGGCTCCCATGTTTGGAAGGAAGCTTCCTACGACATTTTCACTCCAGTTATGGCCTCTGCCAGAAGTCCAGCAATGTTGTGTGATGAGCAGCATGTGCATCCATCACTTGACTGGAGGAGAAGTGTCCTAGGACATTTTAAAAAAAACCCTGTATGAAAGTATTGGGGGTTTTTTTTGTGTCAGGAGCGACTTGAGAAACTGTAAGTCGCTTCTGGTGTGAGAGAATTAGCTGTGTGCAAGGACGTTATCCAGGGGATGTTTGATGTTTTACCATCCTTGTGGGAGGCTTCTCTCATGTCCCTGCATGGAGAGCTGGAGCTGACAAAGGGAGCTCAACCCACTCTACTTGGATTCAAACCGCTGATAAATCAGTCAGCAGTCCTGTTGGCACAAGGGTTTAGCCCACTGTGCCACCGAGGGCTGGAGGGGAAGTGTCCTAGGACACTAAAAAAGCCCCAAGTGGCTACATTAGATATGGTAAAGGTGATAAAATATATTAATAAAGAAGAATCAAAAAGCTTGATGAGAGTACCTTCAGAATCTGCTTGTCTCTAAAGAGAAGGCTGAGATTCTGCCCCTTCCCTCCTCTTCCCACTGCTAGAGTTAATTCAATGCAAACTACTTTTGCACTTTGAGCTCAGTTTGCATCAACTGAAGTAAACTGAGGGGAAAGCAGGAAAGGGAAGGTGGGGCATTTTAAAAATTGCTTAGAAAGTGGGAAGGCAATAATTAGTATTATTATTACTAATAATAATAGTAATAATAGTAATAGTAATAATAATAATAATAAATTAGTATAAATAAGCCATTTGGATGATTCTTGCCAAATAAAGACCATTTGCAGGGGAACTATACAGTGGCTCGCTCCCATATGAGATCTCACTAAATGTTGCTCCATGGCTTCCCCATCCTGCAGATAAGAGGGAAGAGCTGGATCTGTATTGGATAGCAGGTAAGCCATCTAGTGCTTTGATTTGTAGCCCAGTGCCATGCCAGTGGTCTACAGCTAGGATAGTTGTTGCTACTACAGTCAACTGTTTGTGTGTTGTTGTTGTGTTCTTGCCTTGCATCCACGCTGCTGTTTTTACCATTATCTCTACAAACTTCATAATTAGTGCAAGCAAGTCTTCCATTGTCTGTAGTGTTATTGCAGATCAACACACGCATAAATCAAATCGGAATTGTCTCCTAATTAGATCACAGACACTTGTCCAAACAGAATTAAAGAATCAGCAACTTTCCACTCACCTTTCTCTTCCCTGCAGATTTTACGATTACATTGCCCTCTTTTTTAATGTATTATCATTTCTGGGCTTCTTCTTAGATGCATCTTTTGAAAGCGAAGAGAAAAGCAAATGTGCTCATTCTTAAGGCAGAAATAAAAACCACACCTGCTTTTTTCCTGAACTGCTCGGCATGGTATGGCTGGTAACACTACTTAGGAGCATAACTGCTCAAATTATTTCCTATAATGGCACTGCTTTATGGTTCCCAATAGGGTTGGAAATGCTGAATGTTGCAGTCTTCTCAAGGAAAGATATGCCGGGATGGCGCTTATGTAAAAATTCACTCTGCTTCATCCGCCAAGGGAATAGTTCCCCTCCTGTGATAATGCAAAGCATAAAACATGTTAGATTTTAAGACTGCAAAATAAAAACCTGCGTGAATAAATGATTATTTGTATAAAAATGCACAGTCAGAACATCTGCTGTGTGGAGATCCATGAAACTTAACCCATTCACCATCTCTACCTTTTCTCTGGTAAGATCTCAAATGGCTCAACTGGAAGAGGACAATTTGCTGATCAACTCCTGTGGGTCTGATATGCTTCCATTGAGTTGCAAGAACCCAGTTTCAGGCCGGCACCTTGCTTTCCATGATCAATCTACAGCTCCCTAAACATCTCACAATCCGTATAAGACCAGACTCATAACTTATAGTAGACTAAAACGTTCTTTTTATTAAAAATCCAGTTCATCTCCATTCATTTTTACAACTTTCATTCATTTATTCATTTATTTAAATCCACAATCGGATTGTTAGCTGGATCTGGCAAAAGGGAGGGCACAACTCCTTTGTGACTGCTGTCCTATTTTGAGACACAAGTCAAAATTCTGGTTCTGACCCGTAAAGCCTTACATTGCTGAGGCCTGTATTATCTAAAGAATCAATATGTATAGAAACTCCTAGACGTTTGGAGAAACCCTACATCTTCTAATTGCATATTGTGACAGATCCCTTAACCCAGGGTGGCCACAAAATGCAAACCCATAAGAATTTTGCCACACACCCTACCCTTGTTCTCCCAATTAGTTCCTTGCTAGACTGGGATGCTAGACATCAGGGTGATCCCTTAAATATGAATTTATGGACGTGTTATTGTATAGATTCTTTAATTTTGGCATGATGGGCCTGACTCCAGTCCGGTGTTAATAGAGGACCAGAAGCAGGTTTAACATGACAGTAGAATAATGTTAATAAGAATCATAAAATGATGCAATCATTGAGTTGGAACAGACCTCATGGGCCAGCCAGTCCAATTCCCTGCCAAAAAGTAGGAAAATCGCATTCAAAGTACCCCCGACAGATGACCATCCAACCTCTGTTTAAAAGCCTCCAAAGAAAGAGCCTCCACTACACTCTGGGGCAGAGAGTTCCACTGCTGAACAGCTCTCACAGTCAGGAAGTTCTTCCTAATGTTCAGGTGGAATCTCCTTTCCTGTAGTTTGTGGCCATTGTTCTATGTCCTAATCTCCAGGGCAGCAGAAAACAAGCTTGCTCCCCTCACATTTTATACATGGCAATCATGTCTCCTCTCAGCCTTCTCTTCTTCAAGCTAAACATGCCCAGCTCTTTAAGCCACTCCTCACAGGGCTTGTTCTACAGACCCTTCATCATTTTAGTTGCCCTCCTTTGGACACATTCCAGCTTGTCAACATCTCCCTTCATTTGTGGTGCCCAGAATTGGACACAGCATTCCAGATGTGGTCTGACCAAGGCAGAATAGAGGGGTAGTAAGACTTCCCTGGATCTAGACACCATACTCCTATTTATTCAGGCCAAAATTCCATTGGCTTCTTTTGCTGCCATGTTTAATTTGTTGTCCACAAGGGCTCCAAGATCTTTTTCAGACATACTGCTATCGAGCCAGGCATCGATTAAGCTCCCACAAACCATAGGTAGTTCTCCTTTCTCTTTCAAATCCAAAATCCTGTCTCTATCAGCCCTCTCCATGCTAACTTTAAACCTCGCCCTTTGTATTCATGATGTTCTACTGCAACATCTTTTCACAACCTTCCTGAGCCATGTTTTGTTGCCTTTAAGCAACGTCTGCCTAGTCTACACTCACCTATCTCATAAGCAATGAGATCTAGTCATGACATACACAAAGCAATTAGGAAGCATTCATCTCTTTTCTATATTTACAATACTTTTTCAGTTTAATATGCTACATTTCATAACAATATACATAACAGTACTTCTTCATCTATTCTAATTAACATACATTCATTTCATTATACCTTGAGTTTCTTATTACATTTAAGCATTCAGCATAATAATAGTCCATATCATTAATTATAAACATTTCTTTTAAACAATGGTTTTAAACCAGGCATAGATAAGCTTCGGCCCTCCAGATGTTTTGGGCTTCACGTCTCATAATTCCTAACATCCTGTGAGACTTGAAGTCCAAAACAACTGGAGCACCAAAGCTTGCTCATGCCTGGTTTAGACTCTGCCAGTCTGAACAATGAGTCTGCTATCACATTTTCATGTCCCTTGATGGGTAGTGTATCAAAATCTTATTCCTGCAGCAAAAGACTTCAATATAACAGCTTACTTTTGTTCCTCCGGTGTGATGCAACCAACATAAAGGAAAATGATTTGTTCTTAATACAAACTCCCTTCCTCAGAGATAAGGATTTAATTCATCCAAAATCAACATGATTTTTGATGATGTTCCTGGTTCTTCCCATATTCTCAGTCAAGTCATCCAGCCAACAAAAAGGGTAAGCATCTGCCCGAGTTATCTAGGCTTTCCAGAGTCCATGCAACCAAGACCACAAGGGATGCCTAAAGCCTTTTGTATAATGTTTTTAGAATTAGCTTTAGTATTTCTTCTATCTTCTGGACCACATTTACTTGTCACTTAGGTTGAAGTAGATATGGGTGCAGCATCTCCTGTTCAAATAGAATGGTGGTCACCTTGTATATATCTCCCTATCACAAAGTTTAAAGAGTAGTTAAAGTGAGTGCATCCCACTTGAAATTCTGTGGCTGCCTCCTGCAGAATTCTGGGGCTCGTAGTTTGGGGAGGGCAGATTGAGAGGTTCGGAGTCTCATTCAACTACCAGCACCAGAATTCTGCAGGAGGCAGCAACAGGATTTCAAGTGGGATGCAAACACTTTACCTACACTTTAGTCTCTAGTCAAGTATGATGAGGTGTTGATAATATA
The DNA here is from genome assembly GCF_037176765.1 of Anolis sagrei. Classification (NCBI taxonomy): domain Eukaryota; kingdom Metazoa; phylum Chordata; class Lepidosauria; order Squamata; family Anolidae; genus Anolis; species Anolis sagrei. The sequence continues at coordinate 40,877,479 of NC_090022.1, read as the reverse complement.
AAGGGGAGCTGCTGCAGTTTTTGTCAGCAATATTAAGCATAGTGACAATGGAGAGGGGATGTTATTGCAGTTCCTTGCATGCTTTTCCATTGGCTGTACTGGCCTGCTGATGAGTACTTGATTGTACTTTCCTTTAAAAAAAAAAGTAAGCTGTTATACTGAGAGGAATGCATGTATGCCTCTAGAACAGCCGGTAGGCTGTTAGGAATTTTGGAAGTTGAAATCTAAAACACCTGGAGGGCCAAAGTTTGCCCATGTCTGCTCTAGAACCTGAAAAAGGGGTTGAGACTTTTTTGGACTATGGCTCAGCAAATATTCTAATCACAGAATCCAAATAACATCAAGGAATGGCTGCAATAGATCATCCCTTCAGCATAACATAAACACCCATATCCAGATATATATTGCACAAGCACTACCTAACCCTCATGCAGAACAGCAACACTGAGTAACACATTTTTTTCTTGCATTGTTCCATGTACATAGTGCTGTATGTAAGCCACCCTGAGTTCCTTTGGGGAGATGGAGGCAGGGTACAAAAATAAAGTTGCCTGCATGCCATTGTGCAACAAGCAATGTGCAGCGTGAAACTGCAAGCCATTATATTTTATCAAACCTCACCAAGCAATGTTTCAGCAAATGCCTTGTCTTTAAACCTTTCCAAACTTGTCTATCCAGCCACAGTTGAAAAAAGAAGATACTATTGTCTAATCCAGCTCTCCTTGTCATCGCCTGCACTTCCCATACATTCTTTAGTGGTCTAAAACTCCATTTTATATGACCATTTTAATTGAAAACTAGCAAATAATAGTTTGGTGAATGCAAGATTTAGTGCTGCGCATAAAAAAATAAAGCAATAATAAAAATCACATACATAAACCAAAAAAAGACACAACACTAAACTCTAGCTGTCATATTTTTCTGATGTCAATTTCTTCTTCCTCACTCTGTTTAGAAAAATGCAATAAATTACCATTATTGGTAAACATTTGCATTCAGTCCTGCAAAGCAGAGATACCGATAAGCAACATAACTCTACCCTGTCAAAAAAACATTCCCGTCTTAAAGACGTTATTTATCATGTATGACTTTCAGAAGGTTTACAAGCAGCATCTGCAGAAGCTAATTTAGGGGAACACCTTCATTCTGACCTCAGGGGCTTTTGGTAGGGAAAAGTAAAACAAATTAGAACTCAGATATTCACAAACGTACTGGATAAAATCAATAGCTTTAATTTTCACATTTAAACCCACAATTTCCATCTGACAGGCTCAGCAGGTTTTAATGGACACAATTTACTTTTACTGTTTTAATTGTTTTTAGTCAATCACTTTTATTACTTCCCTGCATCTGACTAAACAAATTAATAGAGCCATGTTCATAAATGATTACTTTGTAAAACTGCTTGATACATGCACTTGACAATTTCATCTTCAATTACTGCCAGTGTTAGTAATATTTATACCAATAGGTACCCCTATCACGTTTTATAAATTAAATACGTCCCCCAGAAAGCCAATGGGTTAAAAGTTGGGGGAAGCAGGTGAGACTCCGTTTACAGAAACCTAACATGAACATTGAATTGTTCACATTTGAAATAATACCATAAAACAGACAAGATTGGTTCACCCATGAAGGCCACTGAGAGAAGGTCAATCAGCAACAGGAATAAATTGTATCAGACCTCACAACCTCTGAGGGTGCCTGCCATAGATGCAGGTGAAATGTCATGAGAGAATGCTTCTAGAACATGGCCATACAGCCCGAAAAACCTACAACAACCCAAATTGCATCACAGTTGTTTTAACATACAAAAGGACCAAAAGATAACAAGATACCTGGCTCTATCATGAAGCATAGTATGGCAGCTGCCTCAAATAGGAAATGACAGTGAGGGATACGTTTGTAAATGTGTGTTTCTCTTGGTGTGTTGGTTATAAATAGGGTGGACCACAGGTTGGGAGCCACTGACCTAAACAAACTATGAACTGGTTCAGGTTGGCATAGTAGCCACAGTAATGGTTCAGGAATGCTTTTTTCCTTCTGGCTGACATGTGCTGGTACACATTGCCATGTCCATTAGGAATCAGCGCTTGATGGTGGCAGGGCACAGAAAATCAGGACAAAAGAGTGGAAAAGTGAGTCTTTCTATGGGAATGGCATGGTTCTCTCTCCTAGGTGAGCAATTGTTTACTGTTTGGTCAAATCAGGTGATTTTTTTAAAATGTGTCAATACTAGGAGGGTCCTGACAAGTGCCCTGCATTTTCCAGTCCTGCTTTTGAGCCCTGCATGGGATATAATCTGATCTGCTGCAGAGCATTATCTGTCTTATTACAGAGTTTCTGGTGAGTTTTTTTAACATGCTATTTTGTGCTTTATGCACACTACAGCATGCATTGTGGGTGTGCATTTTTTGAACATCCTACTCTCTAACCAGCTTCAAGAGGCATGTGGTCTGTGTAGAAGCACAAGATCAAGACAAAGTAGTAACTTATTCAGTCAGCACATGCCAATATCAGCAACAAACTATCAGTCTAAGCACATCTTTCTTCACAAACAGCTTTTGCACAAGTCATTAGAGGGCTAAAGTGGGAGGGAAAAATCGAAAAATCATATCCTTATTACATATTTACACATCGTTAATGCATTCGAAAGTCTGTGTGGTACAGTGGTTGAGGCATTGTACTGGGACTCTGGCGGCAACCTGGTCTTTTGAGTCTCCACTTAGCCATAGAAGCCCACTGGATGACCTTGAGCAAGTCGTACAATCTCATCCTCAGAGGAAGGCAATGCCAAATCTCTTCTGAATAAATGTAGCCAAGAAAACTCTAGGAGAGGGTTGCTGTAAGTCACAATCTAGTTGAAGGCACTGAACAACAAATTGTGTATTTCCATGGAACTCTACAGAGGGGATTTTGTGAGCTCAGTGAAGAAAGCTGTGTATTAAATAAACAAAACAGTTAAGCTCCCAACATCTAATGTAAATATCTTCCAGTCTGGCCTCATTCTAGTTAGGCCTACTATGGGACGCACAAAATGTGTTAGATTGTGGCCTCTGCATTTTTCTAATATAGATGTGCAAACACTAAAATTGGTTCTGAGAGAGAAGGTTTGTTTTGTAATTAAACTGGGGACTTACATGCCCACAAACATGTATACTGAATTTAAAAAAAAACATTTTAAAGGTAGAGATGCAGGGTAAGTTTTCACATAGAATGCTGCTGCACTTTTAAATACATTTATATAGAATTGCTTCAACGTGCTGTTAGAAAAGTCATATTGAAGCAGGTTATCTGAATACATTTACTTGAAAACAATTTTGACATTATGCTATTCCCCCCCCCCTATTTTTATTATTTACCTTATTTTTAATGTAGCAAGAGCCCGTTAATCATCTATCCTGATCCACCCACACCTCTGCCTTCACCTAGCTGTTGTTATCCAAACTTCATTGCTAGTGATTTGTTTGAAGGCCTTCAAAGTAATAATGCTGACATTTTAGAAGATGCTTAAAAGATGTGGGCTTTATTTCGCTTTATTTACTTCTTTCTCTGTTCAAAACCACAGAAAAACTGCTCTGGCCTTCCCAGACCCCAGGAGAAAACCTGAGCTGGACCATCTGCCCAACTCTGCTGGGAGAAGACAGATGTAATGGAGAGGTGGGGTTTGGAAGGTGAGAAGGGACCAGGTCCTTATTACATGAACTTACTAAAAGATCTGTTGAGGATTAAAGTTACAGGAGCCTCATATCCCAGATCTAATCTGGGATATGAGGTTAGATCTGTGGGCTGCCATGCCATTCTTGCAAGTTACTGCTTAAAATGGCATGCTGCTATAAATGTTCTTGAATTAAAAGGCAAAGAAGAAAGCCATGGTGCACAATAAAACTGTATGTGCAAATGGGTACAGCACCATGATGTTTAAAAGAAGGGGGGCAATTTTCTACCTTGATCACTGAAACAAAAACTCAAGATACAACACTGAACACATGTTTGTAAGTTTGCTGTTTGCTGTATGTGCTTGCAAAAAAAACAAAACCCCCAAATCCTGGTCCACTGATACCTCAACATTGTCTTACTCAATATTCTTCAAATGATAGTTTTGTCATCCCTATGGTGATTGATTATATTGCAGCATTTCTTAACCTGGGGGGTCATGAAGGGGTGTCAGAGGGGTCGCCAAAGACTATCAGAAAACACTACTTTCTGTAGGTCATGGGGGTTCTGTATTGGAAGTTTGGTCCAATTCTATCACTGGTGGGGTTCAGAATGTGCTTTGATTGCAGGTGAATGATAAATCCCAGCAACGACTGCTCCCAAATATCAAGTATATTTTCCCCCAGATTCCACCAGAGTTCACATTTGGGCATATTGAGTATTCATACCAAGTTTGGTCCAGATCCATCATTGTTTGGGTCCACAGTGCTTTCTGGATGTAGGTGAACCACAAGTCTAAAACTCAAGGTCAATGCCCAACAAACCCTTCCAGTATTTTCTGTTAGTCGTGGGAGTTCTGTGTCCCAAGTTTGGTTCAATTCCATTGTTGGTGGAGTTCAGAATGATCTTTGTAGGTTAACTATAAATGACAGCAACTACAACTTCCAAATGACAAAATCATATACCCCACCCCCTCACCAGTATTTGAATTTGGATGTGTTGTATATTTGTGCCAAATTTGGTCCAGTGAATGAAAATACATCCTGCATATCAGATATTTGCACTATTATTCATAACAGTAGCATAATTACAATTATGAAGTAGCAATGAAAATAATATTATGATTGGGGGTCACCAGAAAATGAGGAACTGTATTAAGGTATTGCGGCATTAGGAAGGTTGAGAACCACTGTTATATCGGGTGAGATAATCCAAAATGTCTTGAAGATATTAAGTTGCTTATTACTGCTAAGGAAGTAGACTGTTTAGAATTTGCTGAAGACTCATTTCCCAACTGAATCAGGGCCTGGTAACAGATGCTTCTGCCCATGTTCCCAGCGAGCTCCTTCTGTCTCAGGACACAGAGTAGAATGAATGCAGTTTGACCCTACTTTAATTGTCATGACTCAATGCTATGGAATTCTGTGATCTGTAGTTCAGTGAGGCACCAACACTTTTTGGCAAAAAAGGCTAAAGACCTTGTAAAACTATTCCTCCCATGATTCCACAGCATTGAGCCATGGCAGTTAGTATTACACTGCATTAATTCTACAGTGGAGATTCACCCTCTGTCTCTTGGTTCCTATACATTTGAGCTTATATGGAGGCAGGGGTGGGGATAAGAGAACATGGAGACAAGAGCCAAATAGACAGGAAAAGACCTGTCTGTTTCATCAAATAGCATTTTTGCAAAATGCAGCTTTCTGGATTGCAAGAGCAGCACTCCAACCTGGGGCAGAGTGATGCAGCTACCTCCATTGTGTTGCATTACACTAGTGAAAACCCCTATAACTATTTCAATTCCTCTCAAAAGTCCCTGTGGTGAAGACAGTGGTGACTGGTAGCTTCCTTGTCATTGGGGCAGTGAGTCCATGTCCTGTTTTAGTGTCTGTATTGCTTCAGGTCATCCATTGACTTATGGTGGCCTCATTACATTCATAGTTTTCTTGGTCAAGGGATACTCAGAGGTAGTTTTGCCAGTTTCTTCTCTGAAATATAGCCCTTAACACCTAGGATTCATTGGTAGTCTTCCATCCAGATACTCACCAGGCTTGACCCTGCTTAGCTTCCAAAGTCAGATGGGATCAGGTGCCTTTTGGGTAGACTGAAGTTTAAATGAATTGTTGCCAGTAATAAACCTTCTGGGGTCAACACTTTAGGTGCTTTTTGAATGTTCAGTCCAATCCTCCCAAAAAGTTTAGTATGATGTATAATGAAAACTCAGAGATTGATTCACCATTTTTAAAAACATGGGATCCACCTGCTATCACTGGTTTAAGGACAGAGTTGTGCATCCCCCTGCTAAGACCCTGAACAATTGAAAAGATTGTCCGTCTCACTGCCAATGCTTGTTTCTGTGTGTGGAAGAAGGCAACCCCATCCCATCAACTTACAAAATCCCATGCTTGTCCGCCCACCTTGAAAGAGTTACAAGCTGTGTGGGTGTCTTTTCTTTCTTTCTTTTTAAAAAAACCTTCCACAAAAGCTGTCACGGAATAAAAACAAATCATCCCACTTTTTAATGATATGAATTACTCTTGATTAAATGAGTACTCGCTTCTGAAATATATTCCACCTTTTTTTCAGTGCATGAATACACACAGCTGTTCAAAAGCAAAAACAACCTCCCTTTTTTACCATGAGATTTTAACATGAGACAAGGTTTGTGCTGATATGTCAAGTAGCTAAGGGCAATCTGCTTTGGTGAGCACTCCTCTGTGAATCTCTGTGCTCAGGGCTTCTCAATAAGAGCTAAATCCAAGAAAAGCCAGTCAACCAACAATACGTAGACCTTTGCACTTAGATTTTGACCCAGAAGCTTCTTTTCTTCATCTAGGTTAAACCAAGGGAAGGATCTTAGAACCAATATATTTAATGCAATGTGGGGATAAATAATTTTTGGTAAGTCTACTCTTCAAAAGTATATATTGTATATATGACACAACTGAGTGTTTTACTTTTTCTAACTTTAGAAAACCTTCTCTACAACAGGGCATGTGAATAATATTCTAAACCAGCTGTTCCCAACCTGTAGTCCATGGACCACCAGTGGTCTGCAAGAACTAAAATATGTTCCGTGGCCTTACCATTACTACACTGTTGCAACGAAAGTGACTGGTCTCGCAAAACCTCTTATAGTGCTGAGGCTTATTAAATATGGTTTTATGTGGGTGAGCAAATGGTGATTACTGGACGGCATATCAAAAACTAGAGCTGATGTGGTCTATCCAATGCAATTTTCTGAATCAGCACCCCAAATAACCAAACCAAATCTAAAGTTGACCAAAAATTGATTTGTAACTCTTTTGGTACTAATATTGGAGAATGGTGCCTCATCAAAGTGGTCCCTGTTCAAGTGGTCTCTGTTAAAAAAAAGTTGGAAACCACTGTTCCAAACTAAGGACATTATTTTACCATGCTGTTATACCATCATACTGATGCATTAGTTTCACTTGTGCCTCAATCTTATAGCATGACACCATTGCTCTCCTGCCATTGTTGCATTGCAGAACCATTGAAAATGTTTGGGTTTTTTTTTCATCCTGGAAATAATTCATTAATGACCCCCTTTTCAGCAACAGTTTAGTAACTAGTTCAGCTGCGGATATCTCATAGTACTTTCTTCTGTGAAAATTCCATTAGAGGCCACAATGTAGGTATGGAAAGATTATCCTACTCCCTCAAGGATTCCCAAGGAAATCTGTGGCAGAGAAGCCCCAGACCACTCATGGTGCTCCCATCAAGGAAAATGGCTTTTCTAGCATTTTGAACCCTTCTCAACCCCCTCTTCTGATTTATTTATTTTTTTCTATTGTCCGCTACTATATCATCATAATGTGATATAGAACATCATCCTGTTTTGCCATCATTGTGCTATTACAGCTACTTGGGTTTTCAAAAAAGATACATGGACCAATCACAAAGTAAGGAATGTGGCATATGATTCAGTAATGTAACTAGTAACGCAGACAAACAACCATGCAAATGATACTTTTGAAATACAAACGCAGTGAGGGTAGCAATAGAGAGTATCAACATTAGGTATCCTCACAAGACTGACTGAAGCAGATTTCAAACAGAGTAACATAGCATAAAGGAGTGATGTGATAAAGTCCTTACTTGTGGCCTAAAGAGTAGTCTGTATTTTTATAGCCGTCTATTTTATTATAATTTTGGTAGAAGGCCAAGGTTTTTTTGTTGGTGGGAAAGCTTCCCCTGCTGCCTTTCTGTCTGCCATGCAGCTGTCAGGAACAAAACACGATCAGTGTCCTTTGCTCCTCCAGCTTTCAGTGTGTGGCACCCTATAATGCAGACATAATCAGTTTAGCTGCAGCCAGTACTGTCTTGGTGGACAGTACCAGGGTTGTAGCTACAGGGAGGGCAAAATTAAGACATTGGCCTTTCCAGATAAAGATTTTAGCCCCTTCACGCTAAAATCTTCCTTCAACCTTTAATTTTCTACTATTGCCATAACTTAAAGCATCAGTTGAGCAATTCACAGTAGACTCAGCATCCTGAGAAAAGAGGAAAAATTACCAAAGTAATGTAAACAGCAAATATAGGAGTTCTAGGTGAGAACTTGTGGGTCTTGCAAATCCAAGTCCACTTATGAAGAAGCAAGTATCGAAGGAATTCCAACCATAATAAATTATATTTAATAATGAAATAATTAATAACTAGATGATTAACAATCTACCTATTTTATGATTCACCAAAATTGTTGCCTGAGGGTGCCTGTTTCACTTTTCCTAATGGCAGGGCCAGCTCTAAATATTACTCTCAGCACATATAAGCAAACTGAGGAGTCATGTTCATCATGTGAATAAATTACTTGAAATAATCACCACATGTCAGCTGTACCAGGTAAGCAAGGAATGATCAACAAAAGGCTGCTGAATTGTTAGCAATTGTTGTTATTTTAATTTTAGGATTATTTTCTTAAGTATTATTTGGAGACCTTCCTAAGCATTAAGAAATCAGGACAAATATTGAATATGAAAGCTATTCATAAAACTACTACAATAGATGTATTTATTTACTTGGTTTTATATCCTTCCCACTCCCCCTCATTAAGCAGCCATTCAACATAATCCACATCATATTCAAAATACATATCAATAAATACATATAAAATTTATATAATTCATCTAAAAATAATAATACAGGAATAGACAATTGTTAAAACCCCTATAATTAACGTTAAAAACCACCACTTCCCATTGCCATTGCACTTGGCCCAACTTAACCACTGTTGTCTCCAGAGGTTTCCTTCCAAAGGAGAGTTTTTATTTGTTTCCTGACAGATAACAGGGAGGGAGCCATTCTGATGTTCTTTGGTAGGAAGCAGAGGGGCCACCATCGAGAAGGCCCTCTCTCCCTACCAGCTGCACTTGAGATGGGAGTGAGACTGAGAGTAGGGCCTCTCCAGCTGATCGTAGGGAGATACAGTTGAATAGATAGGTTGGACCTGAATAAATCTCAGTAGATTCTCTTCAATGTGGGAAGCTTGTATCTCTGTCCTGGCTGATCTGGTTAGTGTATGCTCACCAGGCACGGACATCTCTAACTGCGGTCCTAGTTAAAATCACCGCAACATCACACAGCAAACTACAGACAATGCTGGGTGACTGTGTGCTTCTATTTAACATCTACCACAAGGAACTAGAACATCATTAAGTTGTCAGAAATTGGAATTGCAGATAAGCCAACAATGCAAGCTGAGGGCGGGGGTTAACCACAGGTGCTGAAAGCAGACTCTAATTCTGGAAGCTGAAGATAGAAAGAATAGCATAACTCTCACTAACATCATATATACCTATAGCTATTCGAGCTGTCTGAAGTGTAAAATTTGTGACTTGTCACATTAGTTCATGGCTGTTTGTAAGACATGCCTCATTTCAAAAACAAGATAAATTGCTAGGACAGTTTACACCATTCAAGCCATTTCCTTGGCATGTCATAAAGATGATCCCAATTTACAAGCTTTTAGGGAGGGATGTTTTACAGCTGCCATGTTCTTCCTGCAACGACCCATCTTATTGACACAGTCCAGCTGAGCCTCCCAAAATTATTTCAGCTCCACTATAACCTTTCATACCAGACAGTGACTTTCAGGAAAACACTCCACCAAAACCTTGGTATAATGTCATGTCAGAAAATGAAAATGGACTTGGATATGGGAACTAACCTTTCACCTCATGAGGCCTATGCTTAAGCCCTTCTAAGGTCACACACAATGAACAGCTTGGGAGGCCTCAATTCTTCTATACAGCCAGTTCTAATCCTTGTGTGATATCTCTCCCTACACTCACTCCTCCAGCCTAAGCCCTTTGAGGGGAGAAATATTTTTTTAAAAATTATACAAAGGCCATTTCATTGATGCCTTCTCTCTCAGTCATCCTTCTCCTATGCGAGTTTTTATGGAGCTCTAAAATGTACGGCAACATAAAAATATGTAAAAATATAGAGAATACTTTGAAAGTGAACCTTTGCTCTTTGCATGACTAAGGTTTAAGACCCTGAAATTGTGATCAGCAAAAGGTCAATTGCACGTGGCAGCAGAGTTATGGCAGGTGAGAGCCTAATGTCTTGCAATGCAAGCACAAGTGAGTGTAACGAGGGTCCTATGGGCATGCACACGGTTTGTATATATATGTTTATACTCACACATGCATACATTTCCATATGAAAGATAATGGGAGAAATCGGAGGAAGATGGCATTGGGATGTAGCCCTACACCACTGGGATTCTACAATGTCAGAAAAGAGCTATATAATGACAGTAAGACACTGGACAGGATTAATTTCTCTCTCAAATTTATTTTCCTGGACAGTATTTCCCAGTAGTTGGTCCTCTAGGTGTTTTAGACTTCTGCTTCCAGAATTCCTGTAAGTTGGCCAAGCAGGTTGGGACATCTGGGAATTAGTCTCAAAACATGAAGGACCAAATATTGAGAATTACTGCTCTCTGTCAAGGTTGAGAATCATATTGGGTGGCTCCAGATTTTATTGGATAACAGCTATCAACCAGAACTTATGGTGAGGCATGCTTAAAGTGTCAGTCAAAAGTCATTTGATGGACGTATAATTCCTAACACAGACACAGAGGAAATAGAGAAGAAAGGTCACTGTTCAAGGTCAGAAGTGAAGTATACGTGAGTTAAGGATAGTTATTTTTGCATCACAAAAAAAAAAGAATAAAAGAAATATTTGAATGTTATTTGCACATACTATGTTACATTTTTCAGGCCCCCTAACGATGCAGCAGGTTAAACTGCTGAGCTGCTGAACTTACTGACCGAAAGGTTGACGGTTCAAATCTGGGGAGCGGGTTGAACTCCCACTGTTAGACCCAGCTTCTGCCAACCTAGCAGTTTGAAAACATGCAAATGTGAGTAGATCAATAGGTACCGCCTTGGTGGGAAGGTAATGGCACTCCATGCAGTCATGCCGGCCACCTGATCTTGGAGGTATCTACAGAAAACACCAGCTTTTTGGCTTAGAAATTGAGATGAGCACCACCTCCCGGAATCAGACACAACTAGACTTAATGTCAGGAGAAACCTTTACCTTTTATGTTACATATATATATGCAAATTTAGAAATAATTCACACAATACAGGAAAGAATATCTCACCATAGTGAGGGTGGAAGTCATTTAAGTGATTGCTCAGTCTACTGTCTAGGTGTAATAACTCCTGATGGACTTCCAATCCTTTGCTCTCCCTTCTTACAAATTTTCATTTTCAGTTCAAACTTGAAGTTTGGCAGCCCTTGAAATACATAATGCCTAAAAATAGTGGATTCTCTTGCCTCTGATTTAGAGAAATGTCCTCTGTAAAGCATCTAAACTAGAGAATTCATTCCTTGACATTTTCATTAAAGGTATCTTCGATAGCCCACTGGAAGTTGAAAACCATCATGGATCAGAATAGATAATAATAGGCTACATAGACCAGTAAGCTGACTATGGGCCAAAAGAGATGAAACATTCCACATACAATAAGAAGCATTGTTCCCCAAATTGATGAAAGCACCTGCTTCTCCACCTCTTATATTTCCTGTCCTTGTTTTTATTCACACGGTCTTGCAATTGTACATCTCAGCTTGTTAGCATGCGTCTTAACAAAAGAGAATTCAACTTAATCACTCTCATAAGTGATCACTCATGGCTGAGTATGATTGTCTTCCATGGGTAGAGCTTTGGCGGTGGGTTTTTATGTGACTGTAGAGACCAATTCGCATCATCTTTCACAATGGGGACATCAATTTCCAGATGGAAGGCAGTCCCAACAAGGGTTTACTTGGCGCATCTTCTTCTTAGCACTTTTCTCCCTTTCACCTTCGATTCGTGCCTCTTCAAAATCCATAGCACTGTTGGTAACAGCTGGCTTCCATTTAGAATGTTCAAGGGCTTTCCAGTTATTGGTGTTTATCTCACATATTTTTAAGATTACCTTTAAGCCCATCATTAAATCTCTTTTCCTGTCCACCAACATTCTGTTTTCCATTCTTGAGCTGTGAGTAAAGTAACTGCTTTGGGAGATGGTGATCGGGCATTTGGACAACATGGCCAGTCCAGTGAAGTTGATAGCAGAGGATCATTGCTTCAATGCTGGTCGTCTTTGCTTCTTCTAGAATGCTGATGTTTGACTGCCTGTCCTCCCAAGAGATTTGCAGGATTGTTTTGAAAGCAACGCTGATGGAATTTTTCAAAAAGTTGAGAGTGACTTTGTATGCAGTCCATGTTTCGCAGGTGTACAATAGAGTTGGAAGGACAATAACTTTATACACAAGCATCTTGGTATCCCTTCAAATACTCAGATCCTCTAACACTCTCCACTTCATTCAAAAAAAAATGCTGCACACTCACAGAGCTCAAACAGTGTATTTCAGCATCAATGTATACTTTTATGGAGAGGTGGTTGCCAAATTAGCAGAAGTTGTCAACATTTTCTAGCGTTACACCATTAAGCTTTAATGCTAGCATTGCAGAGGGATTGATTGGTACCTGCTGATAGAGCACTTTGGTTTTCTTGATGTTCAGAGAGGCCAAGTTTTTCATATGATTCTGCGAAGGTATTTAAAGTGGCTTGTAGGTCTTCCTTTGAATGAGCACAGACTACATTATCATCAGCATATTGGAGTTCTATAACAGAAGTTGATGTGATCTTACTTTTGGCTTTCAGCCTGCTGAAGTTAAAGAGCTTACCATCTATCTGATACATGTTTTCCATACCAGTGGAAAGCTTCCCATCAACAAGGTGTAGAATCATAGCAATGAAGATGTGTGGTGGAGGCTCCTTCTTTAGAGGCTTTTAAACAGAGGCTGGATGGACAGCTGTCAGGGTTGCTTTGAATGCAATTTCCCTGCTTCTTGACAGGGGCTGGACTGGATGGCCCACGAGGTCTCTTCCAACTTCATGATTCTAAGCTGGAAAACTAGGTGGGGCAATAACACATCCTTGTTTGATACCTCATCCCACTTTAAATGCGTCACTTTGGGAGCCATTGTTCCCCAAGACTGTTGCCATAATATAGGAACTGCAGGATGTTCACAGATTTATCAGGGCATCTGATTTTTGGGAGGTTAGTCCAGAGGAGGATTCACAGCGTCAAAGGCCTTTTCAAGGTCAATGAATGCTGTGGGACTGGTTTTGTTCCCTGCATTTTTCTTAGAGTTGTTGTGCAGTGAAAATCATATCCACTGTTCCTTCGGAGGAGTGAAAGCCATTCTAGTATTCAGGGAGGATGTCTTCTGAAATAAGTGGAAGATAGTTGGCAAGGGTTCTTCCAAAGAGTTTTCCGGTGGAGGTTAAAAGGGAAATGTCTTGATAATTTCCACAGTCTATTCTTTCTCCCTTTTTGAAAAGGATGATGATGGTGGTGTCTTTGAAGTCTGCTGAGATCTTCTCGGTCACCCACACTTTTTCAATGAGTTTATGGAATTGTTGTGTTAGCTCAGGCCCACCTTCTTTAAAGATTTCAGCTGCAGGCCCCCTGACTTTGTTATTTTTTAAGTTGTTTGTTGGCTTTGCTATTGTCCTTGAAACTAGGCTGTACTAAAACTCACACATACACAGTTGTGTTATTTTAATCCACTGGTTTACTGTTGTTGTTTATTCATTCAGTTGATTCCAACTCTTCATAACCTCATGGACGAGCCCATGCCAGAGCTCCCTGTCAGCCGTGGCCACCCCCAGCTCCTTCAAGGTCACTTCAAGGATGCCATCTATCCATCTTGCCCTTGGTCTGCCTCTCTTCCTTTTTCCTTCCATTTTCTGCAGCATCATTGTCTTTTCCAGGCTTTCCTGTCTTTTCATTATGTGGCCAAAGTACTTAATCTTTGCTGGTTTACTACTCTGTTTTATATCTTGTCCCAAAATAAAGGAAATCCTGATGCAATTTTTTTTCATGCTAGGAGCAATCTGAGAAACTGATGCAATGAGTTTATGAGATAGAGAGATGAAGGTGAAGACTGAATGGGTGCTAGGGAGAGACATATCTCCGAAGACATGCAAAGAGCAGCTGGGGCACAATGCACATGGCATTGCCTTTGAAATGGGGAGAAATTTTAAATTTTAATTCCTCATCTTTCCCTTATCTATAAGACTATGTTACTATAATGCAATATACATATATATTTAAAAGCCCTTTCTATTTCTCCACTTCATGTCTGCAATTGCACTAAAATAGCTTGAGACTCTTACTTTCCTTTGAAATTGTACACATAAAGCCATAGAAAGCAAAACAGACAAAGGGAGAAGAACGAAATTATGGGGTACCTGGAAGATCATACCAGCAAAAGCATGATTACATATTGAAAGGTAAACACAGATTCCATTTGCAAGTCCCATTGCAGAGTCAAGTGTCTCCCAGGAAAGTCTGTTGTTGAAATGAAAACCCAGCTAATTGCAGGGAATACGTAGTTCCTCATAAGGTCTCATTTGGCCCCAGCTGGCTTTATGTCATGAAAGAGCTCGCAAATTAAAAGACAAGCAAAGCAAATGACACATTAGCTCTACAGCTTTGCCTATAGGTGGTTCAGGATATATGAACATAAATGGCATCAACACAACAGGATAAGCAGTATTGATGCAATCTCTTTGAAATCATAAAACTCTACCATGGTTGTCATTGGAAATATAGTTGCCACTAAGGTTACCGGAAGAAAAAGAGAATGGAGCTTCTGCACCTTTACTATTTCAATAGAAGATGAAATTTCAGTGGGTATTGCTTATCATGCAAACTCTATACACTGAAATTCTTTTTTCCATGCAATCCTAAAAGACATAAAACCTGTCCTGTTTTTTACTTGGCGATCTTGGTTGCCACTCAGAATTTGCAGCCTTGTCACAGATACCAGGTAACACAGAATTGCCATTTTTCATTAAATCCTCGGAAGATCTGGAATAAATAAATTTCGCCATTTTTAATAGTTTGGCCTAAGTGAAGAGAAAATGCTACAATGATGTGTGAATGCAGACCCTGATTTTTTTCCACCTGCATATTTTACCATTAAGGCTTGCTGCACAAGAATTTAATATTCTTGCACACATGATGTACATTTAAGATAAATATACTATATGTTATTCTTCCAAAAACTTGACTTAGAGGGCCTAGTTAAACAAAGGGTAGGATATGGTACCTATGCAGTGAAGTTTCTTTACTTATTTCATGACCCGCAGGTTATATGTAGAGCAACTACAGTGTCATGCTTTTTATTGTTGTGTGCCTTCAAGCCATTTCTGCCTATGACGACCTTAAGATGAACCTATTGTGGGGTTTGCTTGGCAAAATTTATTCAGAGGAAGTTTGCCATTGTCTTCCTCTGAGGCTGAGAGAGTGTGCTTTTGTATCCTGAGTAAATTTGTAAGTTTTAATTTTCACCATAAACAGGTTTTAGTATTTCACACAAAGATTACTTACTTTCCATTCATCCCCAAAGTATTCTTCCTTTTGATCTCCGGCATTCCCATTCATAACACTGGGGAACAATTATTAACATAATTTCTGTTGAGTTCAATTTTTCAGCTGTTTTAGACTTAAGTCGGCATTTAGACTTAAGATTGCAAAACTGCAGTTTGTTTTCTTCTACCACGTCAATATTTTTTCTCTATAGCATATCTTAATGTAACCACTCTAGGCTAGATCGGTGGCGGATGACATTGGAGACAAGCGAAAGGTTCATACTTGTCTAGATTATTCAGTTACACATGAGACAGTGTGGTGAGAGGTTGTGTGCCACTCTACATAGGACATTTCCAGACAGCATCCAAATCCATGTCAAAACAGCTTTAAAAGACCTGCTTTGATATGGATTGCCATTCCCACTCTCCCCAAAACTGGGCTTTCGGGGGGGGGGGGGGAGAGAGAGAGTGGGAATATCGCCACATGCCATCCTAATTAAAACCAGGATGGCATGCAACCACCCTGAAGCCCTCCAATTTACCCCTAAAAATTAAATCAAACTTACCTAGTCATAATAACAGTGCTCCTTGTGCCTTCCTGGCATGAAGAAATGACATGCCAGGAGACAGGGGGGCTGAGGGGCTGAAGAGGAAAATCCCTCCTCCTCCCCCCTCCTTGTCCCCCCCCCCTCCCCCAGACTCCTGACTTGTCCTTTCCTTGCACCAGGAGGGCGCAAGGAGCAAAGTTGTGGCCAAATAGAGGGGGTGAGTGCCATCCCACTCCTCCAAACTTTTGGAAGCCTGAAGAAGTGAGATGGTTGTGGGGACTCACATGAAGATATAAAGAGAATCATTGACTTCTTGCAATATCACAAGCACAATTGGATCATGTATGTTGACCTTAAAATGGTCTGCTTCCTTATAGGTTAGCAACATGGATACACCAAGTATCCCTGATGCTCTCCAACCGGCGAAATCACCACAAACCACCTATGGGCAACTTTTATTATATGTTACCAGTCAATCTCTGTGTGACCATCCAATCCAATTTATGATTCAACATAAACTTGAACATGAATTTGAACTTGAATTTGCTATTAATCCGATGAGGCGGTGGCCCCGCATGGCCATGTCATCCTCTGACAAGGGCGAGACACCATAATTCCCGGATGCAACCCACATGTTGCTCCCATGGGGACTCTCCAGGTAATGGGTAGAGACTGTAGCGTAATCAACGAAAATTGTGTTTCCCAGTGATTGGTGCGCATCCTGATGCCCTTGGTCTTAGTTCATATAGGCATACTAGCCTCCATCTTCCCCTCAGGGCAGACTTTGCAAGTAATAAATCACAGGAAAGCTGTTTGTGTATGCCTTCAAGGGCATTGCTATACTGGCTATTAGGTTAGTATGGAAACTAGTCAAGCCAACAGTGGCTAAATGTTGGAGCAAAACCACCTTAATTCAGCCTTTCTCCAGATTAACAGGATTTAGAAGAAATCCTGACCAAGGATTCAGGCTTCCTCCTCAATGTAGGGGCTCTTGAGATAGTTGGACAGTTCCTAACCAGAACCACCTGCAACTGCTTGACTATAATCATACATTCCCTGAGCTCAGGTGACTTGGGGACATGGAATGGCAATCCCCTGTGCAACTGCCACTCCATGCTGTGGCAACACCTATCTCTGACAGAGCACTTGCCTGATTATCAGTACTCTGTCTGATTTGTCTCAGCACACTGCCACTCTGGCTTACATCAAAGCAAGCGCCAAAGAGAAGGTTATGACTGGGGATCGCTTTGACACCAGGAATGGGGAGAAGTTCCTAGGGCAAGAGAATAATAAGGGGTTATATAATAAACCTGTGTGAGAAATTTAGGTTGAGATCCTGTATAACACAAAACTGCACAAACGCAGAAAGACTGTAGTACTAGATCATACCATTTCAAAGCTGAGTGGTATGGTTTCTGCCACTGTACAACAGTCCATCGCTAAGCACCGCAGTTATAGAACTTCCTAGATCCATGCAGTGCTTTACACTGGTATCACAGGGCTTGCCAACATCTTCCACCCAGCCCCAATTGGATACTGTGATTGAACATCTTTGAGAAAGTCCCACCACATGTGTCATGATATTTACATCCTCATCAAGACACCAAATCTTTGACCACAGTATGTAAGGCAGTGTATGAAAGTCACCGGTTTCAGTGTTGGACTACAACTCTGGAGAACATGGTTGGAATACTGCTTAGCCGTGAAAATCTATTGGGTGATTTTGACCAAGTCACACCCTCTTAGCCTTAGAAAACCCTGTGATAGGCTCAGTTTGGCGGTTCTATAAATTGGTAACAACTTGAAGGCACACAACAACAAAACGACCATCTCCTTGTTCATTGCCTCCTCTGCTCTCCCATTAAAGATTATTCCAAGAGAAGGACTACTTGAATAGAAAAATACATTTGCCCATTTCTGCTTGGTATCCCTAAAGGTCTGATAGAAACTTATTGCCTCAAATATATCATTGCTCCTGCTACTTGGGAATGTTGTCACAAATTGTCCCTATAATCCATTTGCATATACACTTTCATCATCTGTTCCTTGGTGCGGCCATTCACCCATGCCCTGTTTATAATCTACTGAAAATACAAGATGTAAAACAAGCTCAAATGCTATTTTTGCACCATGGTTTTAGTCTTCCTTGCACTTTGGATGTTACTCCTTTGAAAGTGGTTCTTAACCCACACCTCTAACAGATACTTCATAGTCTCAGTCAAGGGCTGGCCCTGTGTTAGTCCCCGAATGGCCATGAAAAAGACATGGGACTAATGATCAGATGGAAACACCACATGTTAAATGGTTATTAATTGATATTTGTTTACAATACTTTTCACGACACATTAACCACCAGCAAGACCTATGAAGCAAGAGAGTTATTTATTCATTAAGCAATAAGTATGCATCTCAACACTGAACAATTAAGGATCTTCTTACCTTACTCATATAGTTATACTCTGCCTATTAATTATTCAGAGAGGCTAATGTATGCATATTAGTTGTGTTTATGCTTAAAATTCTCCAAAGTGCTGGAGAAGGGCCCTTAAGGTTTATCTCATTAGCTGCTCTGCATAGGCATGAGTCAGTGATTGAATACACCTCTTACATTATTCAGGAGGAGG
Source organism: Anolis sagrei (assembly GCF_037176765.1). Taxonomy (NCBI): domain Eukaryota; kingdom Metazoa; phylum Chordata; class Lepidosauria; order Squamata; family Anolidae; genus Anolis; species Anolis sagrei. Next base: position 40,858,741 of record NC_090022.1, on the reverse strand, counting down.
GGTTGCATTTTCCTGTTCCCTTCTAAAGATAGTTCTCTGGCATAACAAGTGAAGCAGGTATTTCCAAAAGTTGAAAGACAGAGAAGTTGTATACTAAAGACTTCGGAGACACAGAACTGTTGCTGCTATTTATTCAGTAGGCTTGTGCATTCAGGGTAAACCTTGACCCATTTCGTGTCCTGGCTTTTGGTGGGGGCTCCGATCCATTTTTTGGGAGCGTCCTGTAATTGGGAGGGCAGATATCTGTTTTCGCTCTGGGGTGCCGAAAGCTCCATTTTCTATCGGCCCATTATTGGGGAAGGGGGCTTCCCAGGCTCCCCTTCCCGTCATTTTAGCCGTTTAAGCTGTTTTACTCTAGAGGAGAGACACTTAGCTGCAGGCAGGCATGTGCTTTAAAGCGGCTTCTTACCTGTTTCTACTCTAGAGGAGAGGCACTTGGCTGCAGGCAGGCATCCTTGCTTTCTGGGCCTGCATGCCACACGTGTACTCTCTCTTTCCAAGGCAAGGAGGCAAGTTCTGACTTTCTTACTCTAGAGGAGGTGCTTGGCTGCAGGCAGGAATGCGTGTGGACCAGCAGCCAAACATGCACTCTCTCTTTCCAAGGCAAGGAGGAAAGTTCTGGCTTTCTCACTCTAGAGGAGGTGCTCAGCTGCAGGCAGATGCCCACACTGGACCTGCACGCCACACATGCACTCTCTCTTTCCAAGGCTAGGAGGCATGGAGCACTACATGCTCACGAAAGCAGAGGGGGAGGCGATGAATGGCTCCTGCTTGCTTTCTTGTTGAACTGATTTTTGTACCAGGAGGGGGCTTCCCATTACATGTTCACAAAGGTAATGAAAGTAACGAAAGAACAGATGTAATGAAAAGAAATGGACTCATCCACAACTCTATTATTCAGTTATGTACCAATAATTTCTCAAAATGGTTTGAAAAATTTAAAAACAAATAGATTTTAAAAACACAGTTTGATTGGCCCTCCACATTGACAGCTTTAACATTGGAGGGTTTGATCATTCCCAGATATGATTAATATGGCCTCACTAGGAATGTCCCCAGTGGCTCACTGGGTTAAACCACTAAGATGCTGAACTTGATGACCGAAAGTTCGGCAGTTTGAATCCAGGGAGAGGAGTGAGCCCCTAATGTTAGACCCAGCTTCTGCCAACCTAGCAGTTCGAAAACATGCAAATGTGAGTAGATCAATAGGTACCACTCCAGCAGGAAGGTAACAGCGCTCCATGCAGTCATGCTGGCCACATGACCTTGGAGGTGTCTATGAACAATCCCGGCTCTTTGGCTTAGAAATGGAGATGAGCACTAACCCCCAGAGTTGGGCAGGACAGGACTTAATGTCAGGGGAAAACCTTTACCTTGCCAAGGAATGTCTAATCCCTCTGGCAAAATTCTGCGGTCAACATCCAGCAGATGTCACACTGGAGAATCTAGAAATTGTGCCCAGGAAGCGGTGGGGGGGGGGGGGGGGATCTAGTAGAGATTTCTAGAGAGAAAGGTATTCTCTCAGATAAAAAATTGCACTTTAGAATTCATGGTTTTTTCATTTTTATGGAGAATCTGGTGCCCTTAGCCATGCAAAAGTAATTTTCTTGGCAAGATTTGACAGAGACGGTTGCCACTATTTTCCTCTGAGACTTGCCTACAATCACCTAGTGGGTTTCTATGGCTTTGCAGGGATATGAACTCTATTCTCACAGAGTTGTATTCCAGCATTAAAACGCTACTCCATGTTGGCTCTCAAGACATAAATAAAAACATATAAAAAGTTATAGTTTAAATACGATTCACCAAGGATTACTTAAAATTATTAAAAAGGCAAAAGATAACAACCCACAGGGTTGAATATGATTAATGTTCTTGTAGAAGATTCCCACATCTTATGGAATAAAATAAATCACTTGCCTTCAGAAAAACAAGGAGGCCCATGCTAGACTCCTGAGACAAGGAGTTTCAAATCCTGAGAGTAGCCTCAAGAAGGTCTCTGCAGTAGATGGTAAAAAAGACTAATCAATTTGGGTAAATCTGAGCCAACTCTGCTCTACCATGCTCAGGGTGTCTGCCAGGCATTTACTGGTTGTCTGACTTCTCACATCAAAGCACTCCAGCCTGTCAATCTCACCATCTATCAATCTCCCATTTGGTGGAATTTGATAGGGAAGTCCCTTCTTATGAAAGCTAAAAGACATACAACAGTCTCCATCAAAGGCACAGAAGGAACCTTCAGAGACAGAGCAATGGGAACAGGTGGACCAATAGAAGATGGAAAACATCATTACCTGGTCTCAACAATGAATTTAGCCTGAGAAAAGAAGGCTGAGAGGGAACATGATGGCCATGTTTAAATATTTCAAAGGATGTCATATTGAGTAGGAAGCAAGCATGCTTTGCTTTCTGCTGCTCCAGAGAATAGTATTGGAGCAATGGAGTCAAACTACAGGAAAAAAGATTCCATCTAAATTTAGAGGGGGGAAATGGTAAGAGCTGTTTGATAGTGGAAAGTGCTGCCTGGGAGTATGTTATCCTCTCCTTCTTTGGAGGTGTTCAAAGAGAAGCAGGACTGCCATCTGTCAGGAGGGCTTTCATTGTGTGCTCTGGTAGGGCAGAGGGTGAATTGGATGACCCTGGTGGTATTTTCCAATTCTTATGTTTTGATGATTATATGAATCGTTATGGAACCATAGAATCATAGAACATAGAATAGTGTTGGAAGAGACCACATGGGCCATTTCGTTCAACCCCCTGCTATGAAGGAAAAGCACAACCAAAGTACTCCTGACAGAATCCATAGAGCAAAATGCAGGCATAGGATCCTACACTCTTCAACCAATGAGTTAACACCCTGGTTTGCCCAGTTAGAAGGTGAGCATGGTTAAGCTTAGTAACAGGCAAACTAAGAGCATCTATCCACTTTAAATTCATTTACTGCCTCTGGCAGAATTCTGGAGTTTGTAGTTTAGGGAGACGTCTTTAAACTGCTCAGCCAGAGAGATCCTTGGTCCCACTAAACTACAAACCCCAGAATCCTGAAGGAGGGAGGCAGGTACTAGATAGATGCTCCAGTGTTATGATGTCCTAAATTTAACCATGCTTTTATTTAATCTTGTTTGCTACTTCAAAGAGAGCTAGAGAGAGGGGTAAAACAACGAGAGAGAAGAAAGGAATGGTCATTGCAAACTAGTCAGCAGCAAGGGACTTCATTCACCTCTGTGGGTACTTACTCATGCTGTGTACATGTCAGCATGCTTTGATACATTTCATTTTACATCTTTATTATTTTATTTATTATTTATTTGCTTTATTTCTATACCGCATTTTTCAGCCCAAACAGGCGACTCAATGCAGTTTGTAAGCAATTTCTGGCTCAGTTAATTAAACTATTTTGGAGCAGTAGTGAAAAAAGATAAGTTAAAAGAAAAAAATAAATGACAAAATTAAGTGATACATTTATAGTACTCCTTTTGTGGTTGTGCTTCACAAAGACATCTGTCATCACAAAAAAAATTTCCTCATATACACACCTTGCATCTATCTTGTGATTGGTTACTACAAGATAAACACAGACTATATTTGCCACTTTATTTATTCAGGCATGCATTTCTGGATTAATCTTAAAGAATATGATAACATTTCCCTTAACACCTAATACAATCCAGTCATAGGGCCTGCGTTGGCACAATGAGTTCAATCTTGGAGCTGTTTAACTTGCTGACCAGAAGATTGGCAGTTCGAATCCACAGGAGCGGGTGAACCCCAGCTTCCGCCAACCCAACAGTTCAAAAACATGCAAATATGAGTAGATGAATAGGTACCACCTAGGCGGGAAGGTAAATGGTTCTCCATACAGTCATGCTGGCCACATGATCTAGGAAATGTCTACGAACAACACAGGCTCTTTGGCTTAGAAATGGAGATAAACACTACCCTCAGAACCAGAGATGAAAAGGGGGAAGCCTTTACTTTTATCCGTGTATCTGTGTTTCATTGTTTCTAGGCATTGAATGTTTGCCTTTGTGTCATTATGTGCTGGAATCTGCCCTGTCCCCTCAAATAAAGTATTATTATTATTATTATTATTATTATTATTATTATTATTATTTATTGTCATACTGATGAATGGAAGAGCAACACTCAATTAAATTTGTGTTTTGTCACCTATGCACTTTTTGATGATGGAGGCTCCATCTACACTGCCATATAAAATCTAGGGGCCCTTCTACACCTTAATTAAAACCAGGAGGAAGTGAGTTAAAAAGCCCCGCTTCCTCCCAGGTTTCAGTCCCTACACCTCCCCCCCCCCCCCCCACAACCCTGGGCTTTCCCACAGGGGGTGGCTAGATGCCATCCTGGGTCAACCAAATGTTGGCCTGGGGTTGCATCCACCACCCCCAGCCCCCACTCCCCATTTTCTCCCAAAACTTACCCAAGGAGCCTGCCAGCAGTACAGGCCTCTCCAGAGGGTTCTCCTGATGAAGTAAACTGGGGAAATGCAGTTTACACTACATTAATCTGGGTCTACCTGAGGCATCATTTAGAAGCCTCAAGTAAACCCATTATCTATCACGGGCTTTAGGACCTGCATAGTCCTAGATCATCTTCTTTGAACTGAATTATATGACAGTGTAGACTCATATCATCCAGTTCAAAGTGGACAATCTGGATTATCTACTTAGAATTATTTGACAGTGTAGATCCAGCCTCAGTGGGTCAGTTCAATATCCCAGGCTTCCATATACTTTGAGCATAGTTACAAAGCATTCTGAAGTCTTAGGGTACCAGTAGAAATTGGGTCAAAATATATACCTTTTTCTTGCAGCAACTACTTATGAAACTAGATGTAGTGTGAAGTCCTTTTTTAAAAAAAAATACCACAATGCACAATCATAGCAGGTTGGTCTTGGAAGCCAAACTTTATGAATACTACTATGAAGACTAATTATACTAATAGTACTAATGCTGCCAATAATAATAAATCAACTGGAACCTTAAGGCATAAGGAGCATTGTGAGTCTGCCTCCACCTCTCTGAAAAGCAATTATCTATAAAAGTCTGAGCAGGTGGGAAAAGCTTATATAAAAATACACATCTCCTTGTGTTTTAGGTATCAAAGGAAAAAGGAAAGCCTCTCTTTCCCTCGATTCCCTATATTCCACCAATTCCAGATATTTTTCTTTGAATAATAAAAGCGTATCTTCTGCCAATTTACAAACATAGTGCTCTCTCTACTGGTCATTCACAATACTGCATAGCAAAACTGGTTTTCAGTCACCAAAGTGCCTCCTGGCAGAAGTATTCAATATATTTGTTAACTTTTCTACATTTTGTTGTGTTACATTCCAGAATTGTTACCACTGTGATGTACATAAGATGTGATGTACAACAGGAAGGTGCAATTTTGTATCATGTCATAAAGTTAAGAAAATGAAAAAGGAACTTGTTGGGGGTTAAGCATTCACACACATATCAGAGACAATACTAGGTATAACCAAGACAGCTTCAACCCTTTTTGAATACATCTCTCCCACTTTTGTGCCAGAGCCCCTGGTGGTGCAATGGGTTAAACCCTTGTGCTGGCAGAACTGCTGACCGACAGATCAGCTGTTCAAATCTGGGGAGAGTGGGTTGAGCTCCCTCTGTCAGCTCCAGCTCCCCATGCAGGAACATGAGAGAAACCGCCCACAAGGATGGTAAAACATCAAAACATCTGGGCATCTCCTGGGCAATGTCCTTGCAGACAGCCAATTCTCTCACACCAGAATGACTTGGAGTCTCTCAAGTTGCTCCTAACACACACACACACACACAAAATTGTGCCTCTGGATTCTGCAATTTCTGTGAAGTTTTGCAGACAAAGTTCAATATCTCTGTCAAGTTGGATGAGAATCGTTTGTGAGCAGTCACTTTCAGGTCTTGCTTCAGATTCTCAATTGGATTGAGGTCTGTACAGTCACTCCAGTGGGCTATATGTTTATTACTATTGTCTTGTTGGCAAGTGAACAGCCAGACTTGTGTTAGGTACTTTACAGAAACACATTTTAGTTTAAAGCCATCTTGTATATGCCCCTAAGGCAAACTTCTTCTGAGCAAAACTTGCCAAGAAAATCCTGTGATAGGTTCACCTTAAAGTCACCATACATTGAAAATGACCTTAAAGTGCAAAGCAGCAGCAGCACCAACAACAATCTTGCCTTAATCCTGACCAGTTTCTTTTTCACCTGGTGAAGAAAAGCACCCAGGCAACATAATACCGGCACTACTATTCTTTGTTATGAATAATAAGCACTTTTGACTTTTTGCCACATTCAAATTGTTGTAAGACCAAAAATTAGGTTTTCATCTCATTGGGAAAAGAAAACCTTTCTTCTGTGTTTCCTGAAAAATCTTTTTTACACACTCAAAATGAGTGTTGGCTTGAATTTGCTTCAACAATAACTGTCTTCTTGCCAGTCCATCGGCATCAATGATTCTCAAACTTTTTTGACCATGGAACCCTTTGGAAGATGTATATTACAGTTAGTTATCTACAAAGATACATTTTTGAACTCACTGTGAAAACAGGGAAGTTTAGATAATAGTGAAGGGGGGCATAGGTAATTCTTTGAGAAGTATCCTATCTATATCTGACAAAATATATAATCTCTAGGCAATCTCTAGGTCCTGTAGGGTGACTCTATGGTAATATCTAACAAGAATTTAGAATCATCTCGAAGATTTAGAAGTCTCTAGATGGGACATATTTAGTTGGATTCATGTAGGTAAAACTGCTGATAACTAGTTCCAGAGTATAGGGGATTGTGCAGCATATTTTATAGTTCGGGGTGTAACTCTATAGGTACATGTGGAACTTACAACTACATCAAATAAGATTGCCAAGCTTATGGCACTAAACCTGCTGAAATAAGCACTAAGCCTGCTGTGAGATTCTAGACTGGGTACTGCAGATGGGTGGATATCATAAAAAGGCTGGTTTATAAGCTGGGTCAAGCAGTGGTTGTCTAGAAATGCCCACAGTTTTGTATAGCAGCTAATCAGACATTTCCAAAACAGCAGCATTACCACTGATATGCCTTGTTTCATCCTAGTTAAGCAGTAGTTGTATTGTATTGCTAATACTATTATTGTTGTGGTTATTGCTGCTCTGTTTTTTAAGTGCCCAAATCATCCATTTATTTTTTGTGTCGAATTCGACAGCTGATGTGAATTGTGATACAGTAACATCTGGAAGGCTGCAGTTTCTTCTGCTCAGTCAGGATAGAGATGTTTGCACTGAGATACAAGGCTTCTGGATATGTCTGTCTTTAAAATGTCCTTTACGCTTTCCCCAACCTCAGAACCACAAGTACATTTAGGATGCAATTCCGATTATCCCCAGTCCACTCAGTGCACAGTCAAAAGTGATAATAAAATCTGGGGACCCATTTTAGATAATAACTAAAGATCACTGACTACTATGTAAAAAATATAGTTGGTCCTCTGTATTCACAGATTCTCCATCCATGGATTCAATGGTCCTTTGAAGGCAACCATTAGGATGATGTGGCCTTCAATGAAAATGAGTTTGACACCCTTGATCTTTTTACATGAGTCAGGCGCAAGTCTTTTTGGTGCACTGCAGAACCATGCTTTGAATCAGCAAAAGTCAATGTGCCTTTTGCTTGACAGCCAAACAGACTTCTCTGGAGAATTACTCAGTGACACCGAATGCCAGGCTGAAACCATCAGACAATTATGGAGATCAAACTTCTCCTCCAGTTAAAGGAGCTAATAATTAGCCACTTCTGAGCCATTCAAACATCACCCAGGGGAATGCGCTAAAGCTCAAACACTAGACAGGTTATTTGTAAAAACGAGAAAGACATTCTTGATTTATGGAATGTTTCATGTCAATCTGTTGTTGCCTTTGTTGCATCAGCTTCGCCAGATGTCACACTATACATTGCCACCACTGCTCAGATGTGCTGTGTTTCTGGGTCTCAGTTGCACTCCACTACTTTTATTTGCTGATGTAATTTGCTTCTTTTCTGGCCATCTCTTTCAGCAGAGGAACAGCTTGAAGACGTTTAGAACGATTGCTCTTAATATTCTTAATATTCTGTGGCCACCATAATGCTTCAATGAAGTAACACTTTAATAAATTAACTTTTCCCATCATTGCGAAAGCTCAATGATAGGGTATACACCTTGCATGTATAAAATTATAAATTTTCAGGATTCCATAAAAGCCAGATAAAACTGAGGTGGGTGACTATGGTAGGTGCAGGGGCCAATTTAAAGCCCCATGTGGCCAAAAAAAAAAAAAAAAAGACACGTGGCACTTTAAAAAGACACGTGGCACTTCCAAGACACGTGGAACTTTAAAGGTGTGCACTAACAGCTCAAACTGTGCTCAGTGATAAATGGGAAGTCAGTGAAACTGCTTCCAACAGCCTGTCTCAATTATTAGACTAGTACCTGTATTATGTTATTCATCATCTTCCAGAAAAGGTAAGCCTATTCACATACATATTACATTTCTCTTTCCTTTCTGGACACCCAATCCAGCAAGCATGAAAACAAAATAATAATTCAAATATGTATTAGTCTGGATCAATATGCAAAACAATCTTGTAGCACCTTTGAGACTGAAATAAATTGGCAACATATACGTTTGTAGACTTAAATCTGCTTTATCAGATGCATGGAGTGAAATGTCTAGGATAGGTGTGTTAAGCTCATTTTCATCGAAGGCCACATCAGCCTTATGGTTGCCTTCAAAGGGCCAGTGAATCCATGGACTGGAAATTTGTAGATATAAAGGACCAACATTTTTTACATAGTGGTCAGTGCTCTTTAGCTTTTATCTAATTTGGGTCCCAATATGTTATTGAACAACAACTTTCATTACTTTTGATTATCTGTCATGCAGACTGGAGATAATGGGAATTGCAACTCACCAGCACTTGTGACTCCAAGGTTGGGGAAAAGTTGAAGGACATTTTCGAGTCAGACATCATATCCAAAATCCTTGTATCTAAATTCGAACTACACTATTCTGACTCAACAGAACAAACTGCAGCCTTCCAGGTATTACTGCATCAGCTCTGATCATGTCAAGAAGGAACGCAGGAGTTGCGGACTCAGACTTGGTTGTGTTAATATTTTAAGGGCCAATATTACTTTTTTAATGTATTTTTAATTGCTGTTGACCTATTTCTGTTAACTGTTGTGCTCTGTCACTTTGTAAGCATCTAATGACTGCCAATTGTAAGCCATCCTGAGTCCCCCTTCAGAGGTTGAGAAGAACGGGATACAAATGCACTAAATAAATAAACAAATAAACAGTCCAGCACCTGGAAGGCTGCATAAAATGACATGGTGGTTAGATTTGACCTGTAATAATAATATTTATTTATTTATTTATTTATACCCCGTCACCATCTCCCCAATGGGGACTCAGGGTGGCTAACATGAGGCCAAGCCCTTCTAAAAATACAATCCAACACAGTAAATTACAAATACAAAACAAATACATCAAAAATAAAATAAAATAACAAAATGAAATAGTAAAGCAAATTCACACAATGTAAAATACAGATAGGATGGGCAGGCCAAATGGACAAGATAAAATGATAAAACCCTGGGTGATGTAGGAGTAGGAGATATGCAAATGAGGGGGCCAAGAAAATGAAACACTGGGGACAGGATTTCAGTTTAGTATGGGGGAAAGTGCGTCATAGGGGGAACACAATAGATGGGGCAACATAATTGGTGTGGTCACTCTTCAAAGGCACATCAAAAAAGTTAGGTTTTCAGATTTTTCTTGAAGTCTGCTAAGGAGGGGGCTTGCCTAATCTCACCAGGTAGTGAGTTCACACATGTGGCCTAGGAAAAGACTTTAATAACTGTAAATGATCAGGTTATGTGAATAGCAAAAGAAATGCAAACCTTATGGGTATGGTGATCAAATCAAAAGTTCTGTTTTAACAATGATCACAGGCAGGCAAAGGCAAGAGGGAAGATCTTGTCGAAAGCCAGGGTGAGTAGATAACCATATGAATGGTGGAGGAAGTTATTGAAATATAGTGCAATGGAAGCTAAAGGGACAAATTTATTTTGTACAAGCTGGCATTGTCATAATCTATATACAGCATCATGTTATATGAAGTTTTTCAGCAGTTGTTAATTCTCTGTGAAGGTTGCTTCTACTGCATTAGAGTTCAGGAACTTGGGGATTTGCAATTGTCTCTGGAGTCCAGTCCCCTGGCCAATGGTGCAGGGATTATGGAAAATTGGGAGATGGCAAGATTCCCATGTAATGATTTAAAAATTCAGGAACATGGGGATGGCTGTAAACTCCCTATTTGTACATGACAGGAAAATGGAGTTTCTCTGCATCATGAGTACCAATAGAGGGGAGATAAGGATCTGGAATATACAATAGAGGGGAGATAAGGATCTGGCATATACGAAACGCCTCAGTTCTTATATTTTGAGATAGGAATAAGAACATTTCCTCTTTCTCTTTGCTGTTTAGATAGAAAAAGAGCTTCTCACAAATGTTGCTTATCTGAAGACCTCCATTTTATTTTGCATAGCTTTTCTTTATCCAGCTTTTTTATCCTATCCCTTCAAAATACTTTGGCTTCTGTAGTAGTCAAGCATTATTTATACTGAAAACTTGAAGCATCTCCGTAGCTTCTCTGTTGTGGTTACTTTCAAGTCTCTTGAATTATATTGTTTTGACTGAACTGTCAAGATTTCAAAACTTCTTGCTGACTAAAAACATATGCAGTACCAAAAATGGCAAGAGAAGGTATTTCTCTGGTTGTAAAGAGCCTCACTTCCACATGGGGGCAGGGCCTACCTATTTGAAATTGAGAATGTACTGCTTTGAAGCAAGAAAGTGTATGTTGAGTAACAGCCTGCAATCCAGATTTTTAACCAACAATGGCATTTTTAAAAATTCTAGTAAATAATTCCTATTGAGGTCACAAAGAGTTGGAAGCGACTGAACGGATGAACAACAACAATGCCTACGGAATTTTAATTTCTTGTTTTGGTCTTTCTAATCTGTAGTTTCAGGGAAACTTAAACTCTGAAACTCAAGCTGGTTCTTTTATGTATGTTTGCTGACATTTTCATATCCCATGCTTATTTTTCTTTACTAAAATGGCTAGGGTACTTCTTGTATATTCCATATCCTAGTGTCAATATGGAAACCATGTACAATCCAACAATCATGAGGATGTGAATTATACTGAACTTGCAGCATGAAATGCCCTGTGATACCATAAAACAATGAAAGGAGGGAGGAATAAATATTTGTGGATTCTAACTTATTAATCAGACACATAAAGTGGACTATAGTCCACAGAGGCTTACAAATCTGATCATCTTTAACACGCCACAAGGCACTTTGTTGTTGATGCCAAACAAAACAAAACAGAACTTAAGCCTGCCACGTGTTAGTCCATTTGCAAGAGTGGTGGCACTCCACTAATTCATATTTGAATCTGCATATCACTACTTATGTGTGTTGAAATTTGATAGATCACTTTTCAATTGTTTCACAGTGGGGAGAGAGGTTGTAGCCATGTCAGCAAACGTGAGTAGTAATAATGTAGACTCAGAGAATTTAAAACATGAACTAGAGACGTACAGCCAAACATTTGTTTGATAAATTTGATCTGATATTAACATTTTCTGTATGAGGATTGTCATGTGGGTAAAGCTAAGCAGTGTATAAGCTGGTTTGTCATACAAGGGGATAGGAAAAGCTTAAAACAGGGGAGATGTTAAGTAAACAATGGTTCGCTGCTCTGAGCACTCACATCTCCTGAGCATACCCACAAAGTAAGGGAAAGGGCTTGCTATCTCCCCCCATTTCTCCAACACAATGTGCTTTGGCTTCTAGGCTTTGTAAGTTTCGAAAGCAAGATGTTCTTGTCTGGCTGAATAAAAACTCCTGGCATCAGCAAACAAACTTCAGCAGAGGGAAGATTTCCTTATTCATATGAACCAAAGGAGCCCCAGTCCTCCCGTCTTGAACAAAATAATCAACTACGGTTCTGAAGGACTGGAGACCTTTTGTAACATTTTTGTTGAGGTTCTACTTGTAGAAGTGGAAGAGGGTGGGATAGTGAAGGATAAAAGACATGGCATCATATTGTTAACTAATCTGGAGAAATACTGATGTATTCTTGAATATGAAACAACTCAAGAGTGACATTACAGACATTCCAAAATGTCTGTAAATGGAACTGTGAAGAAGCGTTTAAATCTCTGAAACACTAATCCCTCTAGATGCCACCAATAATGTAACGAAGCCTCCCAGCTGCTGGCACCAAATTATGTAAAGAAGTACTATTTCTACTGAATGTGAGGAAGTACTAATTTTCTTTGATGCCAACCATATTTGTAAGGAACCTTCTTTTAGATATCAATTAAGCTGCCACCAATATGTTTAGAGACGCTGGTTTATGTCTCTGTTTATCCTTAGTTGTGTTGTGAGGTGACGTTGGTAGTGTGGAATTCACCAAGTAAAAGCAATGGAGGAGACAGGTTTGAAATACAAAGAGAACAAGTTTTATTGTTAACAGAACGTAATTGTTGCAGTTTTGAGAATTTGAACTTGGCACAAGGCTTGATGTTACAAAATGGCTGGTTTGAGATACATTCAAGCTTCTGATGTTACAATTCTATAAACTCCTTCTTTAGTGAAGTGCTTTTATTACTTCAGAGTTCCCTATTGTGAATATTCCACACTGTTTGTCCTATACTCGGATCAAACCACTGATCACCAGTCTTTCCTTAATGGCGATCCTTAAAACCCCTTCTGTTAGATTCTTTTAACCTAAGCAATCTAACAAGGTAACACCTTCAGCTCTCTTGCTGAAGAAATATTCACAAATCCTAAGAACTAACTGAATTCTCACAGCTTCACAACCCAGAGCCTTAACTGACTCTGAACCTCTTCCCTGGGTCTCATCCACCGGACTGAATATTAACTGTCGCTTTCAAACCTTTTATTCCTTAAACTCCGCCCACCTTCTCTGAGGCCTTGTTACCATGGCAACCTATCTCTTACAGTTAGGCCATAGCAACTAATGTAAACCATAAATACAGATTCAAACACATTATAGATAACACTTTATAATAAACATTATAAATACAGTTTAAACACATTATAAATAACAATTTATAATAAACACATCTCTACACCTTCCCCCCCAGAAAAATATTTTTGCACATTTCTTAATCCTAGAATAGCAAAAATAATCACACATATTATTTAACAATAAATACATATACATCCATTCTGAAAGGGAAACATATTATGGTTAAGTACATTTCAATTACACATATATACAAACCTTTAACCTACGAAATTCTAGTATCATCTATGGATGTGGTATCAAAGTCTCACATTTTTATACTTATACATATATTCGTAAATATCTATTGCCTATTGTAAAACATATATACCTACCACACTTTATTATAATGGGATTATATCTTATATCTATGGTATGAAACATATACAGTTCACCACTGTAATAACATCATATATTTTATAAGTCTATAATAAAACAGTATACCAATTTTTTTAAAATATTACACTATACTATATTATACTTACATTACCTTTATATAATTTAGATCTATCTGTGATCATCTTCTATCTATTCAATTCTCCATATCAACATCAAATATCCTTGTCCAAATGTGTTTCTATCTCATTAACATATATAATTGACCTTCTACCTAGTCTGGTCAATTTGTAAGACATTTATCTATATACCATACCACAACTTTCCTCCATACATATGGTCCCAATTTGTTAATAGCCCACACAATAGTTAAACTCCCACATTTGATCATTGACATAGATGTCTTAGTGTCCAATGTCCCATGGTTTAAACACAACCTCGGTTGTACTGGACCAACTGTCCACAGCAATGTCTCTTTATGATGATCTTTTAGCTTCTTTTTTTTCACTTCTTCGTTTCTTCTTTTTAGGTTTCTTCTTTTGTCTCTTGATGTCTTTTCGATTACCTGGAGATATGGTTTTCTTCCTCACACGATGTCTGCAAGTCTTTTCTCCTCTTTTTTTTTTTTTGTTGCTGGGATTTCTTCTTTTAATCTGACCTTCCAATTATCAGGAACAGTTCTGTTTCCATCGAATTTCAGGGCTTGAACAATGGCTTGCTTCCATGAAGCATCAGGTTGTAGTGAATAATCTGGAATTCCTCTAGCATCTTTTCTTGGCACTGAAGAGAATTCACTGTCATTAGGAGAACGAACACGAATATTGTCCTTCTTCATGGCAAGCTCATCACTGCTATCTGGACAAACTTCTAAAGCTAGAAATTGCAGCTTTTTCTTTTTATCACCACCAATATAGTCTGCGTACATCAGCTCTCCTGTCAGTCCATCAGCTCGGCCTCCACTCTCTCCTTCCTCTCCGTTCAAGGATAAAGGAGATCTCTCTTCCGACACATGGCCAAATCTTCTTTTTCTGTTCACTTTCTCTTCAGATGTATGGATCTTTGTTTCACAGAAGACCCCTGGATATTCTGAACTCGCATCAGCTCCTACTGTCACATCCAGAGTTTGTTTTCCTTTAGCTTTCTCTTTTACTTTTATTTTATTGTCTTTGTCAAAAAGTTCGGCTGAGGTAATTTCTTTATGTGGAGCTGAAGGAAATACATCTTTTAAGGTCAAGGATTCCTCTTTCTCCTCAGAGTTTATCACTTGTCTTTCCAGACCTATTGTTTCTATACTCTCTTCACTGGCTCTCAAATAATCAGCCACTGGAATCGGCTCTGCTTCAGGGCTTGTTCCTCGTTTGCATGGTCTCTTCTGGCTGTACACTTCTGACTTTATATTTGGAACACCGTCTTCAGCAATAAATCTATAGGGTTGTTCTTCTGCCAATATTGTGGGGTTTTGAGCTAAAGCAAATAGAGGTTTCAGAGATTCATCGGCTCTCTGTTCCTGCCGAATCTCCTCAACTCCTCCCGTCTTCTTAACAAGCTCAGCAACTGTAGCACTGGCTTCTGGGCTCTCATCCCCATCTTGTTGGATGGCAAAACACAGGGCTTTCTGTTCAGGGCTTTTGTTGTTACATTTTTTCTCCCCACACGCCATCTTACAGTATTTAATCTCCTCAGCCAAATCATTTCCAATTAAACATTGGTATGGTATGTCAGGACTGACTGCAAAATCCCACACACCCTTCCATCCTTCATATTCTATTGGCAAAGTCACGACTGCTGTCGGAATCGCAGGACCTAAGCCTTTTAATCTTACTTCAGAGGTTGGCTGCTGAAATCTCTGAGGTATTATTTCGGGGTGCACTATGCATATTTCGGAACCTGTATCTCTAAGTCCTTTCCTGTCTTTGTTATCAATATAAATGGTTTCTAAGTAATCCTTAGATGGGCTGCCTGACAGGATGAACAAACATTGTTTCTCTTGAGGCTCTGAGCCTGAACTCTCCTTTGCAACAGTATCCGGTTCTGCCTTTGGTGTTTCTTTCATTTTATTTATAAAGAGGGTTGTTTTCTCATTCCTTAACAGAGGACATTGATATTTTATATGATCCAATTTTCCACATTGATAGCACCGTCGTTTTACCTCAGGAGCAGTTGGCCTTATTACACTCTGCCTCCTATAGATGGTGTTTTCTATGTCAGAGCCCTTTTCATGCTGTGGGCGCGTTTGTTGTGGATAAAATGGCTGCCTGTCTGTTCTTTTGTCCCCTGGCAGATCTTCCCTTTTAAATCCTTCTTTCAAGGTTGTTATTTGATCTGCCATACCCGCTGCCTCTACAATCGTGGATGGTTTGCGATCTTGAATCACCCAACGAATTTCATAAGGAACTAATTGGAAAAATTGTTCCAGCTTCAAAAGTTCCCTCAGCTGTTGATAATCTTCTACCTCAGACGTCTTTATCCAACTATCGAACAGTTGAGACAATCTAGAGGCCACCTGAGCAAAACTTTGTGTTTTATCTTTCTTCAACGTCCTGAACTTAAATCTATAATATTCAGGAGTCAATCTATATTCCTGTTG
This sequence comes from Anolis sagrei, assembly GCF_037176765.1. Lineage (NCBI taxonomy): Eukaryota > Metazoa > Chordata > Lepidosauria > Squamata > Anolidae > Anolis > Anolis sagrei. Next base: position 40,842,670 of record NC_090022.1, on the reverse strand, counting down.
AACCTGTTTCTTAAACAGATCATAGTCTCTACAAGACTCCTCAGGCATCTGTCCATATATCTGTAAAAGCTTCTCACTTATCTGAGGCCTTAGGTATATCATCCATTTGTCTTTAGCCAACCCAAAATCCCGACAACATCTCTCAAAAGATACAAGGAATTTCTCTGGGTCATCTCCTTTTGTAAATTTTGGGAATTTCTTCATTAAATCTGGGGTATCCCCTCCAGATCTCCCTTCCTGGACATCACTGGATGTTTGAGATAAAGCTAATCTTTGCTTTTCTAGCTCAAACTCCATTCTCTTCAATTCTAACTCCCGTTCCAATTCTCTCTCTCTTTGTCTCTCTTCAAATTCTCTTTCCCTTTGTTTTTCTTCCAATTCTCTTTGTTTCGCCTCTCTTTCCATCTCCAATTCTCTCTCTTTGTTTTTCTTCAAATTCTCTTTGTTTAGCCTCTCTCTCCATCTCCAATCGTTTCATCTCTAATTTGTATTTTAAAGCCATTTCTGACATAGGCACTGGCTCCATTTCTGCCTCAGAGCCCGAACTTTCTTCTTGATCTCCCTCTCTTTCCTCAGCCAGCTTTCTCTGCCGCCTGGTAGCCATGTTTTCAACAACTTTTACCTCACAACTTATTCCTAAATTAAACTTAAGGCACTCGATTAGTTGTTACACGAATCCCGTCGTCTGCCACCAAAAATATGTGAAGAAGCGTTTAAATCTCTGAAACGCTAATCCCACTAGATGCCACCAATAATGTAACGAAGCCTCCCAGCTGCTGGCACCAAATTATGTAAAGAAGTACTATTTCTACTGAATGTGAGGAAGTACTAATTTTCTTTGATGCCAACCATATTTGTAAGGAACCTTCTTTTAGATATCAATTAAGCTGCCACCAATATGTTTAGAGACGCTGGTTTATGTCTCTGTTTATCCTTAGTTGTGTTGTGAGGTGACGTTGGTAGTGTGGAATTCACCAAGCATAAAAGCAATGGAGGAGACAGGTTTGAAATACAAAGAGAACAAGTTTTATTGTTAACAGAACGTAATTGTTGCAGTTTTGAGAATTTGAACTTGGCACAAGGCTTGATGTTACAAAATGGCTGGTTTGAGATACATTCAAGCTTCTGATGTTACAATTCTATAAACTCCTTCTTTAGTGAAGTGCTTTTATTACTTCAGAGTTCCCTATTGTGAATATTCCACACTGTTTGTCCTATACTCGGATCAAACCACTGATCACCAGTCTTTCCTTAATGGCGATCCTTAAAACCCCTTCTGTTAGATTCTTTTAACCTAAGCAATCTAACAAGGTAACACCTTCAGCTCTCTTGCTGAAGAAATATTCACAAATCCTAAGAACTAACTGAATTCTCACAGCTTCACAACCCAGAGCCTTAACTGACTCTGAACCTCTTCCCCGGGTCTCATCCACCGGACTGAATATTAACTGTCGCTTTCAAACCTTTTATTCCTTAAACTCAGCCCACCTTCTCTGAGGCCTTGTTACCATGGCAACCTATCTCTTACAGTTAGGCCATAGCAACTAATGTAAACCATAAATACAGATTCAAACACATTATAGATAACACTTTATAATAAACATTATAAATACAGTTTAAACACATTATAAATAACAATTTATAATAAACACATCTCTACAGGAACAATATACTGAAACTGAAAAAAAAAAGAATCGTGAAGTGGCCTTCTTATAGAAGATATGTAAACAATTCAATGTTAATACAGATCTCATTTCAATTTAAATAAGTGTGATCATGGAGATGCAACAATTAAATGTTGTGGCACAAAACAGTACTAGGCATTAGATGTAACGTAGTGTTCCATAAATACATTGATGTGCATATTATGTATCCGCACAGCACTGTACTTCATCACGTCCTTGTTCCTTAGCTACAATTTGCACTATCCCATTCCCATTCCCTTGTCTTGTTTACAGACTGGCCACATCTTACAGTAGTTATCACAATAGGCTATTGGACATTGTTCTAAGTTTTAAATTGTAATTTTTATATGCTCTATATTTTTTTTTACTTTATTGTATTGTATATTTATTTTGTTCTATTTTAGGCACTTTGTGCCATATGTAATCCGCCCTGAGTATTTTTGAGGAGATGGAGTACATTATGTAGCACAAGTTTCATTTGTCTCCAAAGATGGCTAGAAAGCAATCTTTAGTATTACTGGCAAGTCTCTCAGGACTTCATTCCATCTTAATTTGTGGTTATGTGCCTTTAAATGGCTTCATTTTATGGTAACTCAATCCCTTTTTTGGCAGGGTCAGGTCTTTGCAATTCCCTTCCTCTGAGTGTCAAGGAAATCCATGATTGAGCAGGAATTCAAACCCTGGTCTCCCAAAATACTTCAAAACTCAGTACACCACACCGACTCCTTTTACTTGTTTTTACTGGTCAAAAAGGGTTTCACCAGCCAAATAAACATTACAAAACACATACTTCACACAGTTGTTTCAATTCACTACAGGATTCAAGCTTTCTTTTCTGATTAAATAAGGAAAATATTTACTCACCTGCAAGCAGGATATTTGTTTGAATCTAAGGCTTCCCTGTACAGCAGACACCTCTCCTGAAGGTCAGCCACTCTCCTTCCAAACTTTCAGAATTCAAGATATTCTACTCAAATGAAAATGCCCGTGAAAATACAGAAACCATGAAGAATGAAAGGCATGTTAAAAAGCTCGTTCAGGAAACATAGAATTTTCATATGACTATTTTAAACCTCTATTTTGAAACGTAATTTTAAATTATTCCTCTTCTTAGGACCCCAATGGCAAATAGAAATTAACTGAATCATATTCTAGATTAAATCAAAACATAATAAAACAAATTGTGTATCTAAAGCATGAGAAAAAGCGATGGGGTAAAAGGAATATAAGCTGTTAACCATAAAAGAAATCAAGTTGTAGTGTGGATATATCTTCAGCATTCATTTACAAGATGGTAGCCAATGTTTATTCCTTAGGACTAAACTCGGCTCATAAATGTTGACAGGCCTAATTTTGACTGTAAAATTTGAAGTGTTTGGGTGTAAGTTACTACCTGTCTTCTCATACATATGCATAGTATATACATAGTAGATTATATGGTCATCTCTGGATGAAACAAGTAATTTCTTTCATGTGTTGATGCAAGGCAATTGCCTTACAACCTGGCAGTGCCTCAAGACTATGCACTGTGATTAGATTTCTTTTTAAGTAGCACTGAACACAGCCATATCCAAGCCATAAATATAGCAATTAGGAAACAATTTAGGTTCCAGATAAACATTTACCTCGAAGCAAGACCTGTTGATTTGAATAGAATTGTTTGCTTACATAAAGGCACCATTCTGCAAGTAGTCAGTATTCAAAACTCTCTTTGTGCCAGGGTAATGTCTTCCTTATGCAGTAGGACAGCGATGCCTGCAGCAACCATCCCAAAGCCATACAATCCTCATCATTTTCTGCTCATAACTTTCAACTGGAGAACAAGTGATAACAAAAATTGGCTGATAGTGCCAGCTACTGAATTGTGCCTACAAAACCAGTTTCCTATAGTGATGCCCCCAATAAAAACAGGCACTGTATTATTCACTGAAATTTTCACTTCTGGTGTGCGAGAATTGGCCGTCCACAAGGAAGTTGCCCAGAGGACACCTGGATGCTTTGATGTTTTACCATCCTTGTAGGAGGTTTCTCTCATGTTCCCACATGGGGAGCTGGAGCTGACAGAGAGAGCTCGTCCATGCTCTCCCCAAATTTGAACCTCCAATCTGTCAGTCTTCAGCCCTTCCAGCACAAGAGTTTAACCCATTACGCTCCAGGGGCTTGCAGTTTCTCGAATCGCTCCTGACACCAAAAAAAAAAAACTTCACTGAAATTAGTGACCACAAAAGCCACCATTTAACTCATACTGTTGTACTAGACTTAGGCTGCTACCTTTAGCTAACTGACCGTGAACTAAGTCCCACAGGATCCAGCAGGGCTTCTGTAGAGTTAAGCACAGCAAGATCATTTTTCAGCTTCCTGGTGCCTTTAGGTAAATAAATTGACAATTTAAAAAGGCATTGTTCAAGAGAAGAAGGAAATCAGGTTTTACTTGATTTTGTCAAAATAAACATGTCAAAAGATCACAACTGCTTAAAGAATAGGTTTATTAACAATAATTCCACAAACATTCTAAAGAAAATGTCAGAAAGCTTGGAACTTAAAAATTTGTTCTCATTGGCAAATATCCCTGAAGGAAAAGAAGAGGGGGGAAAGGAGGGGAAAGGGAACAAGTGTTATTGTCTTGAATTTTTTTTCTAATTTGTTTTGGTTTTAGTGCTGCCCCCAAATGCTTACTGTACACACCCAACTCTCCTATATCTGAGAACAACTGATTTTTTTTCCTTTGTATGTAGAATAACAGGATCTCTCCTAAGCACCTATTTGCCTGCTTTGAACCTGAAAGATAGCATGGTTTGATGTCACCTCACAGAGGTACAAACCCAGTCAAATTATTCTGGAATACAAACTGAATTCAAAAGCCACCTTTCTCCAAAGTGAAACACCATGCAGTACAAGAATCGTTGACATGCATTTTGGTGGATATTTTCTTACTTCAAGGTATGCAGCCTCACCTCTAAAAAGAGGGATTTCTGTTGTGTTTTGATTAACATGTACTCAAACATTTGATAACATTAATATTTATTGCTTTATATGAATACTGTATTGAAAGCCCAAGCATCCAGTTTACACACGAATTATACAATTATATACCGTTTCACAATGGCAGTGAGCACTCTTTACAATCTACAAAAAAATCTACTTTACAGAAATTTAAAAATTCTAAATATCAAAAAGGTACAGTCTGAAGAAACAGGTATAAATTTGGCAGCCAGGAAATGTGACCAGGTGATTGGGATCGTGACATCTTTACATGTCCATATCTGAAAAAATATGAATGTGAAGAACTGAAAGCAGCAGTTGTGCTTTGAGCTGGTTTTGGAAAAGAATTAACACTGGCTGTCAAAAGGAGCGCGTTCAAAAAGTAGTTAGTTCATTTTTCAAAAGGATGTACAAAGACTGGTAGTTCCTATGCACACTAACAACTGCTAGCCTGCAACCCAAGTACATAACTATGGTGTGTAATGCAGCAGCGTCTCATGCCAATCTCATCTGCTGACTCTGAAACTATGATCCAAAGCCAAACATTGAATCTGTTCGGAGAAATGTTTCTGTCAGATATGCGAACATATCTTTCTTTTAAAAATGCTGAAATTATTGTTTTGAAGTCTGTTCTCACCATAAAAACATTATCTCAGGAATAACATGAAAAACCTTTCATTCAGACACCTCAGAAATGTACAAAAGCGTGTCGTTAGAACAGATTTTTTGGAATGTATTTAATCTGGTACTTTCAACAGGGTTTGGATCTTCAGGATGTGATGCGGGCCAAATTTTATTTGGTTTATTCAGAGGAGAAAATGTTGCCTTGTGTAAATGAATACAGCTGTTTCCATTAGGAAAAATAATAATAAAGCTTTAAGTCTCAGAGTGCAAGCATAAGCTTTCTTTCGATTTGCATGTTTTCAAGTATCGTATGTCAATAGTGTGCCTTTTCAAAGCTCACAATGCAGTCTATTGAAAACCCGGAAACCAAAAAGAAACCTTGTAATTCAGACATTAAATGTTGAAACTGTAACCAAAACCAGAAAAAAGCTACAAATAGCAGCAGGGAAAATGAAGGCAGGAAATAATTAAGCGTGGTAATCTCCAAAAGGTTTGTCAAAATTATAATTACCTTCCAGTTTAAAAACTTTTAATTCTAAATAAAAAAGACTATACACAGACCACTGATTTGACCATAGTGAAATTTCAGCGGCAAGCAGGACCTGAAGGTGTCGGTATTTCACAGTAACAAGGACAACTCCTTCAGGATTTCACGTACTGAGAAGTTCAATTTACAGCCTGCTTTTCTTGTAAAACTAAAGGTCCACTTTTATTACATAAAATTATTATTTATACAGTGTAAAACCAGAGCCTTATGGAAAATACTGCCTCTAAGTATATTTAAATTATTAGTCTTGTTCCATAGGTTCTTCTGGAGCTTCTGTGGCTTCGTCGCAGTTTTCCATGGGGGTCTCCGATGCCGTTTCTGGGGTTTCGCTGACGTAAGAGCCCAATTCTTCTGTGTCGCTGCAGCTGGCTCTGCTGCTGACAGACCCACTGTTTTCACTTTCTTCAGAAGGCAAATCCTTCTCTGCTTGAGTCTGGTCAGATTCCTCCATCTGATTATTCTCCTCGGAAAGATTTTCTTTCACAGTTAAGGATTCACTGTCTTTCTCTTGTTCTTTTCTCTCTGGAACAGTTTCTCTCGGTGTCATGAGGGATTCTGCAAGATTGGATTTAGAGTTAAATACAGATACTTAAAATAAGATAGAGCTCTCCCAAGACCTATATCGATAGCTATATAGTTCCTTATATTACCGCTTTTCCCACAGCAAATTAGATGCCTGGCAGTTCTGCACTTAGTCAGTAGACACAAGTTAGTGTTTTCCTGCCCATACATATTACCTGCTTACATATAGTCCTTTTGATTTTCTCTGCTACACAGGAGACATTTAGTATTAAATAGACACATGTCAGGCTGGAGATGCAAGGACAAGCAAGAAAATTCAAACTGCAGTCTTGCTCTGCCCCTCAATGATGTAAATCTTTAGGCTTTTTCTCATGTGTGCAACCTGTAACTTTCCAGATGTCACTGGGCTGCAGCTTCCCCTATCCCCTTTTATTGGCAGCCACAAGGACAAGAAATGACTCAAGGGCACCTTAAATCGCCATTTTCTGCGAGGGACATTTTTCTACACCCTTGTATATCATGGGATCTGAGCATCCATGGGTTTTGGTATCCACGGTGGGTCCTGGAACCAAACCCCAGCAGATACTGAGGGCCACTGTATTTTACTTAAGGGCTTTGATTGTTATGTACTTTGGAAGTTTGGCATGCCCTAATTGTTATTGCTGGGTATAATTGGTCCTCCGTGTCCACGGATTTAATCATCCGACATTCAAAAAAGTTTTGATTTATATACCTATTTTATATACTTATATACTTCAAGATCACATAAAATTTATTGGGCAAAAAGGGGTCACAAAACAAAGAAGTTCAAGAAGTCCTAATCTGGATTAGTCCTCTTCTGTCTACCTAACAATAAGACCAGGCCTGATGCCATTTTAAGGATCAGCAAAGACAAGGTGCAGTCTATATCCCCTCAACAGACTGAAGGAGGGAAAGGCATGACAGACTGCACAGTTTAATTCAAGCTTATACTCCTATATAGAGACATGTATTCACAACATTAGTCTACCAAACAAAAACCAACCTTCAAATTCTGACTTGAATTGAGCTAGCTTTGGTTGTGGGTGCAACTTAGATCATTAGATTCGGTGCAGACTGTGTGAAACAACAAAATATACCTTCATATGGAGTAATTAATATGAAATTAGTTATTCCCCGGAGTCCCCGGTGGCGCAGTGAGTTAAACACCTGTGCCAGCAGAACTGAAGACCGACAGGTCGCAGGTTTGAATCCGGGGAGAGCGCGGATGAGCTCCCTCTATCAGCTCCAGCTCCTCATGTGGGGACACAAGAGAAGCCTCCCACAAGCATGATAAAACATCAAAACATCCGGGCATCCCCTGGGCAACGTCCTTGCAGACGGCCAATTCTCTCACACCAGAAGCGACTTGCAGTTTTCTCAAGTCACTCCTGATACGAAAAAAAAAGTTATTCCCCGACTTTCACTGCCTTCAGTCATTTAGACCAGTACAGGACCATTAGTTTGTATCATATTATATATTATTATTATGCATGCAAATATTTATTAACAACACCAACATTTAAGTTCTTTTCTTATGGTTCCTTCCTGCTTATTAGTTCAATGGAAAGTACATAACAAAGTAGTGTGTGGCTTATGTCATTAAATACAGGAATCAACAGAGAAGATTTATCTTCAAGTACAGCAGCCTTAGTGAGAGCTTATATTCTCACTGGCCTAAAGACAAAAAGCAAGGGAAATAGAAAGTAGAGGATTAGCTGATTTCAATGGCCATGGAAGGACATTTACAGCTAATCTGTATTCACAGCACATAATCAGAGAAGCAAACCAGGGACTCAAATAACTGACAGTCAATCAGCCATATACCTTCCTCCTCTTCCTCTTTACAATGCTGCCTCTCACAAATATTTTCTTTTTCTTTGTCCTGAGATGTGGAGGTTGTGTCAGTCTCTTCTACCATTGCTGTACAAGTTTCACTGGAACTACTACTCTGATCGGGCGTTTCTTCAGCTTCCTCCTCTTTGTCAAATTTGAGTCTTTTCACCTCGTGTCCTTCATTTTCTGTTGGATCTTCTTCAGAGTGTTTGTTTTTTACCGGGCTGCTTTGGACTCTTTCAGGCTCAGATGCTGGAGATTCGCTGGAATAGAAAAATGGCACTGGTATGAAAATTCATATTCACATGAAGAGACCACAAGCACACTGTCACAGTGCTGAGCAATAGACATTTCTTCTATATTGTGTTTATTAAATTTGAGAGCAATAAATCTTGTAGCAAATGGAAGGGAAAATGTGATGTAGAACTGATTTGAATTTTGGCTTTATTCACAGATAGATGGATCAGGCTCCACCAGTAACAGGACAGCTCTGTCACTATTTACATTACACAGGATCCTCAGTAGCCAAGGTTATTAGTTCTTCTTAGTACTACACATTTATTTTGTATTTTAGACAATTAGATCACATTGGGACAGACAATGTATAAACAACAACCCAGTATCCGTCAGTAATATTTTTTTTCTGGAACAGGTCAATCTACCAAAATAGAAAGATGACCAATGAAATCTGTGCATCTATCAGAGTATACTCTGTTTTCCAGAGTAAAGGCTTGTTAAAGTAGCTCTCTCTAGCTACAGGTGGAGTATACATTACCAAAAAATAAAAAAGCTGTTGTGAAACTAACAAACAAACAAACCAATTGTTATACACGTCTCATACAAACCTGCTAATTTTTTCCTCTGCTTGAGAGAGTCCTGACTCTTTATTTTCTGGACTGTCTGGTAAACCGTTGGTTGTCATAGGAGGCGATAAAGAAACTTTTGGTCGATTTATGGGCCGTGGAGTTCCAGGGCCATTAATATTGGATCTGCAAAGACAAGAGAATATTACATTTGATTAATCCAATTTTGAGTGTCAGATTTTCAATGGATCTTTTATTTGATGGGATATTGAAATAAGGATTATTACTCCATTCCTACTTGATGGAGCTGACTAAGATGATTTCCTAAAGTAAAGAGAATCTGACAGTAATATCCTAAGCAGAGCTAGTCAAAAGCAACTTCCAATGTATTTAAGTGACACTGTCATGACAGAAGAATTTAGGACCTCAGTCCAAAGCTAGTAAGAATTCAATTATTGCTCAACACATTATTCTTCAAAAGAGATTGTTTTATATTATTTGTAACCTAACAAAATGGAAAAATAATAATACATTGGCTAAAACCCAAAATCCCTTTAATGTACCCTGTACACTTTTAGACAAAATTTTAGACAAAAAATCAATCCCAGAAACCTGGGCCAATGTGATTACTGTATTCTTCTTTTGAAATGAACCATTCCCTTCTCCGAAAGGCGAGAGTTTGCTCTGTCTTGGAAGAACCTTAAAAAAGCACCAAGACCCTCTACTCTCTTTTCTGTGGCACCACTTCCGGCCTTTGTGAATGCCTGGGTGGGGAAACAGCAGTGGTGACCAGGGACAGTTGGTTCCTCAAGGCAGTTCTTGCAATTTCCCTTCTTCACAATCCTCAATTTATCCACTGGTCATATCTAAATTCATAATTTGGCTCAGAAGCTTGTCCTCAACTTATACATGAGTACATATATTAATCATAGAGTTGGAAGAGACCACACAGGTCATCCTGTCCAACCTCCTGCCATGTAGGAAAGGTACAATAAAAGCACCCCTGAAAGATGACCAAATACCCACCTGCAGACTTACACTAAGCTGAGCCATATGCCCCCACCCCCAACCTACTGCAAAAGCCAGAAAAGCCATCAGGCACAGTCAATCTATGCTCCAACTTGCCTCCTCACAGGCAGACATGAAATGATTAAAGCAGCACTAAGATCCCTGGAGGACTGTGATGGATTTCAGCAATGATGTCATCATTCTGCATCTGGCAACAGCAATATAGCCAGATGTTTTTCAGATTCTGCCAGCACACCTGGGCAGAGAGCTTCAGTAACTTTTCAGAAGAAGGAAAAAAAAGGGGGGGGGGTACTCCAGAGGGAGGGACCCTTTTAAATGCCTAAAAAAAAGCATATATATACATAGGATAAATTTCGCTATGTGCATATTCTAGTCTTGATGTACCTGAAAACACAGGTAAACTATTTCTTCACGAACGCCAAAAATAACACATACGCCTCACTCTCCACAGAGGTTATCTTTTCACAACAAAAAATGAACTTATCCAAAGTTTTTGAAATTGAATTTAAATGCCAAATGTTAAAAAGATTTAGGAACACAAATGTTATAGCCATCATCTTACATTTTCCACAGCAACCATACTGTGTTTAAGCATACTCTTCTCTTACCTCTCAGAATAACCTGGTGAGTTTCCAGGAAACATTACACCATTCATTCTGTTTAAACTGTTGGAATTATTTTTCCTACAAGAAATAAAATTATTGTAAGATTTCTGCCATATTATTTTTAACTTTTATTTTAAAATGTCCAGACTTGAAGAATCCTACTAAGTAGAATCATAGAGTTGGAAAAGATCACAAAGGCCACCCAGTCCAACCTCTTGCCATGCAGGAAAATACAAGTATTCTTTCTCTATTAGAGTAATGATTTTTGTAAGACCATCATCTACTCTCTGCCCTTATGAACAAAACCCACCATATGTTTAAACATGGAAATATACAACAATCCAGAAACAAAACTGCACTTCTATTGTGCAACACAACATACTATTTTAAAACCAACTATCATGTTTTGCTTCTGCTTCTCCCAATTTTCCAGTGTTATGGGATCAATTAGGTCTTGCAAATAGGAAACAAGGGTAGGGTCTTCTCCATTCAAATATGTAAGCAGCTCCTCCTGGCATGATGTTCATGTGCAAAATGAGACACTATATTGACTAAGCAGTTTCTTCCACATTGCTGCAAATGTTGTACTTCAACAAAAAAAAGAGTTTTAAGTAGCCACACAGTTTTTTCTTTGTCATTATGTACAGGGCTTTAATGAAATACACACAAACAAATAAAAGTGGACAATAATGGACTTTGCATATTTTATATGTGAGGTAATGAAGCCCAAACCTCTACAGTGCCATACTCAACAAACTCACTAATCTGGTGAATTAATTGACTAATTAATCTTTCAAGAACACCACTTTTAATTTGCTCCACTTCCTCTGGATCAAATTTTCAGGGTAGCAATGGGCTGCATGGAGAAGGGGGAACTACTGTATTTCTTCAATTTTAAGATGCACTTTTTCCCTATATAAACATCTCTAAAAATGATGCATCTTAGAATCACTGGTGCTTTTTTATATACTTAAACAAAGTTGATGTTTTTTTCTGTTGTTGGTACTGAAATTGATGTGTATCTTACAATCAATGGTGTCTTAGAATTAATGAACTACATTAAATAAAATTTGCACCCTGCTATCTTTCATTCACTAACATATTTTGGGGGGTTTACTCACAGTTGTTCTTCTAAATATAAGGAAAGTATTATATGTGTATTTAAGTCAGAGACTTCAAACATCAGTGGGTTTATTTTAATTATGCTGCACCACTTCTTTGGGGGAATTGCATACAATAAGATCATCAGATTATCAAGAGATTAACCTCTCCTCATCTATCACAGGGCAAAACTGTCATAACAACGCATGTATAAAATGAAACCAATCTCCATGTGCACAAAATTATGCAATGTGATACTATCCAACAGAGAATCACAGCTTAGTCACTGTTGTATGTTTTTATGTTGAATGTTTTTATATTGTATAAATGCTATTTTAAATTGTAAGTCGCTTGGAGCACCTTGGTGGAGAGCGACTAATTAAGAAATAAAGTGAAGTGAAGTGAAGCTTTAAACACTTTTTTCATTTGCAATTCAAGGTATTTCCTTTTTTAGGTTTCCTGATCTTTTTAAGAACATTCAGTTCTTCTTGGCTCCGCAAATACTGTTCCAGTTTTCCTTTGCTATCACATATAATCTTATAAAATGTGTACTGTTTTATAGTCGTTCTAGATTTCCAAGACTCTCAAATGTCATGCTAGAGGACCTTTTATATTACCCACATGCATAGTGCTAAATTTCAATTTAAGTGTCATGGCAACACACTATGACATCCTGGACTCTGTAGTTCAGTAAAGCACTACAGCTCTCTGGCTGAATGCCGCTCTACATTAGAAATGCTATGATTCCACTTTAATTGCCATAGCAACATCTTGTGGAATCTTGGCATTTCTAATGTAGAGAGTGGCATATAGAATTCTCAGCCAGAGAGCTCTAGTGCCTTACTGAACTACAGAGTCCAGGATTTCATACTGTGTTGCCATTACACTTAAATTAACTATGTAGTGTAAAAGGATTCTACTTTTAAGTTTGATGTAACCAAAACATCCTAGTTCTTATTAGGTTCTTCCGGTTTCACGTCAGCATTTTAACCCAACTCTGCAATTGTCAATTAGTTTTATGAACTAAATAAAGAGCAGCAGCACCTCTGTAAAGTTTGCTGAAAAACAAAGCACTCTTCCACTTTCATGATCACTCCTTTACTGTGAAAGGTGACAGGGTGTTTCATAGCTATCCAGTCAAGTTCTCATTGGCTAGCCACATGTTGGTTGGGTTTCAACAGAATACAAGAAGAAAATGTTCAGGTGAGATTTGGGTGTAATAGGCAGGTCAAAAGGTACACATGTAACTCCACCTATCTCTGATTTCCATGCAATTTGATGTTAACTCTTTTTTAGCAGCTAAATGTGCTGGAAAGTTATTGTCCCTGTCTATTAAAACCCTGAGAAATGGGAAAATTATTCTGCCAAAATCCAGCTAGAAGCCTCTTACAGGTTACTAGCTAGCTGTTTTTTATTACTTAGTATCACAAGTTGCAGTTTGTTTGCTCATGTGGTTTCGATCTGATCTTAATCTTCCCATCAAACTGTTTCAAAACTGATCTGAGGCGGCATCCTGTCAAAAGTAACTACCTAAAATATTAATTTTAAACTAATCAAGCATGCAGCCATGTTTGTTATAAATCAATATCCAATTACTGTTATGGTAGATCCCATATTATATGCCAGCAGGGCCATTTTCTTACACAGTAAGCAGTTCTAGTGAGAACATGATTGTTTATCAGTTTTGAACATAGGACATTACTAACATTATAAAGAAAATTCCCCTGAGCTTTGGTTGGACAATTAAGAAAAGCAAAAGTTGTACTTACTCTGAAGATGGATACACGCAACTGACAACCATAACGTTCTTTAAAACACATGAAAAGAGAACAAAATAATATATAGATTAAAATGTGTCTTCTGCAACACAAGCATCAGTTTCCTCGAACTGTCCTCTTGGCCATGGATAGGGTCCTAACCAGCATCTTTTGGTAACAAATTCCTTATAAAAATACTTTGGTAGCACTGGGAAAGTGTCTAAACCCCAGAATGCAGAAACTTTCAAGTTCCTGCAGCTAAATGGTGGTTAGTTACTTGAAATCAGTTAACAAAATCATCTTCTGACACAGTCTTGTACTATCGGTTATTAGTGCATGTTACATACAGCCTTCAAGACCCATAAGCTTCCCTGATGGAAACAGCTGGAGAAAAGAAAGGGGACCTCACTCTATACAACATAATGTCTATGTACTACATAAAGTGAATCTGAAATTACACTATTTCCTCTGTTCAATCCACAACACTTGCCTTTTTTGTGTTGTCCCATGAAAAAAAATTAAACCCAATGTACATACACAGCATTGTGGAAGTAATACCATCCCACCTGACAGAACATATGAACAGCTGTCATTTCACATGCAAATTTGGGTTTTCTCCCCTATTACATTTTCACAAACTGTTGCTGAAAAGCCACTGCTATCAAACACGGTCATGTCAGGACATGTATTCACTTCCTCTGTGCCACATGGGAATGGTTAAATAGAAGAACATGAAAGAATAAAAATAAATTTTGAATTGTCTAAATCTCTGCTCAATATATATATGGCTGCAATGACTATTTTACAATGGCTCTAAAATGTTTATTTACTTCAGAACATTTATCTATTCATTTTTAAACAATTTAAATTGTAGATTTTGTCAATACAGTTGCAGGAAGAAGTAGAAGCAGCTCCCCCTCATTTCACAATCAAGAGAATGAAAAATTTGCTAGTAATAACATGAAACCACAATTTACTTGTTTTGTTTATTAAAAGCTGTTATTTGTTCCATGGTGTAATACCAACTTATAGAATGTAACAAATATTTGAGATTTTAATTATCAATATATGTAACCTGTGAAAGCACATTGTTAATTGAGGACTAGTTATCTTAAACACTTTAGATCCTGCTGATTCATGGAAGTTTAACAGTTTGCTCTGGTTAAGACTTGGATGGAGAGTCACCAATGAAGAATAGGAACTGTTGGTTACATTTCAGAGATAGGAACTAGCAAAACCACCTCTGAGTAGTCCTTGACTAAGAAAAACTTAGGACATTAATGGGGTCATCCTAAGTTAACAACTGACTCAAAGAATTTTAAGTAAAGCAAAAATTTAACCAGGAGATGGACATTACCTTTTCAACTCCTCTAAGAAATTTGTCTGTTCCTGTGTAGTTCCTCCTTGGATCAGTCAGCAGTTCACAAAGTCGCTGAATAGTAAAGGGAATACTGGAGGGAAATGCAATGAATGAATTATGAGAGTTTGCATGTAACTGTCTCACGCAATGTTTTGTGAGTTTGCAGGAGTACGGTAACTACAAAGTCACTAGACACATCTCTTTAGTACCTCTCAAAAGGTAACAGACTAAATAAACAGTAGATGGTGCTATAGCATCACAGACAACTGTAACACCAAAATGAGTTTACTGCAAAATGCCCCAAGATGTTGGAGGAAATTCAGAAAGTTTCAAAAGAAAATAGTTATCATGTAGTTGGTCAGAGAAGCAAACTACTGAGCACCTGCACCACTCAATAGGCTTTTGGGGACACCTAAAGTTTCTAAATCTAACAAAACATAGATTAAAACATGGTATGGTCCGATAAAAAATTATTTTCATGTCAACATCTGTCTGTCTGTGTATCTATCTATCTATCTATCAAAATAAACTTGAACTGAAGTGAATAGTGAATAGAGCTATTTGAGTTTAATCCACACCAATGACTTATGCTGTGGTTGCTGGGATCTGCAGCACAACATTTGAAGAACCACATAATTTGCTGATTGGAAATATGGTGGGCAATTTGGTTGGAAGGAAGGTCTAGTATGAACTCTAAAACCTATTCTACCATCTTGATTCCATAGCTAAAATGTTTGTAGTGATGGAGACAATCTTAATATAATTTTGAAGGCCCAATGTAACTTAAAACACTTTGGACAGAACTATTTTACACCGAGGTTCTATACTGCATCTGTCATATAACTGATCAAAATGTGAAATGGGAGAATTTATTAAGTAAAACTTCATTTAAAACAATACTCCAAGAAGTTTGGGTTTCTAGATTTGTTCAGCCAGGAAGCTGAAAAGTTATGTTTTCACTTTTAATTTAATTCTGCTATGAAGCTAATCTATGTTTCTATAATCAAAGTCCCATTATGGCCAAAAAAAAAAAAAAAAATCAGTAGTAAAGTATCATTTCTAAAAGTGAAGGGTGAATGAGAAGCCAGACTGAACAAGGAAAAAGCCTCCTCGAACCCTGAGTAAATACAGTTGGTTGTCTCCTGGGCAACATTTCTTGTAAAAGGCCAATCTTGTCAACCCAAAAGCATTGCTTTACAACATTTTTATTTATGTGGTGCCTTTGACACAAAATAAAATCAATAAATAATCAAAATCACAAAAGTTAAACTCACAGATGTGGAGGGCTGGCTGCATTATGTCCGAACTATCTCACAATGTTGTAAGGACTATAAAAGTCTTTACAACTTCCATCAAACCGCTAAAACTAAGAATATATTTGTTTCAGACATATTCATATTTTTAACTGCATTGGAAATGAAGAAACAAATTGCCCTCCAACTTAAAATACAACTTCCAGTAAAATAAGTATCTCAACTCTTCTGTTCTTACATCATAGTCACTTGGAATTTATTCATCCAGTAAGCAATTAAAAAGCTGTCATGCAAATTAAAAAGCACAATCTCTGAAGGGTGACAACTCATCAACTCTTTCCAAACTGAGCTAAGAGGAGGTAAACAAGTAATTTGTGTACAAGGATAATTCCGAAAGTTTCCTACAGCATTTGAATTTTACCAATACACATTTATTAATAGTCCTGATTCACTTTGTTGCACATATGGCAGAAAATTACTACAATATGAACTTAAGAATAATAAATCATGCATTCCAAACAACAAGTAGGACTTGATGTAAGATTGCATACCCATTAAAGCCAGTGACTATTTTCAGAATACGTTCTTTCATCTCCTCAAAGGGAATATACTCCACATTGGGGTTAGGAGGGCCTCTTGGCTCAGGAGCAGAAGTTCTGAAGTCATCCATCACTTTCTCCAATTTGAAAATGAAATAGCCTTTGAACTGTGACCACGGAATCCTAAAAAGAAAAAAGAAAAAAGAAACACAGAGCTTGCTTAACAATGTATGAAAAACCACATGCTTGCCACATTTATATTAAAGCAATAAAGCAAGCACAGCATAGTCAGCTTCAAAATAATCTGCAGGAAAGCAAGAAAAAACAGAGATCCAAACTTTTGTATTGTGTATTTTATTATGTCTCAGAGTCAAAATACCAAACCTAAATCATTAACAAACCAGGGTAATTTCTGGCTGATGAAAACTAGGATCAAATAAAATTGCTGAGGAGGGGTACAGAAGTACCAGTCCTGGAGAAAGTGGCAAACAAACTTCTAGCCTACCACCCATTTTTTTTTGCAGTTGAGATAAGTCATTATATCCCAAGAAGGACTAGGAAAACATTTCCCATTGCTGCCAAAGTGGTGGCAGAATAGATCTAGTGGACTCTAATTAAAGATGATTGCCATGTCGAAGAACACAACTAGCCTGTCCGTGAAAGAAAAGGCAGAAGGTAGGATTGATGTTTTACAGCACTGAGTATAATCTGAATTAGTTTGACAAATACATACATTTTTTTCAAAAAAAAATTGTAGGTTCAGCAGCTGGAGATCGAGTTGTGGCAACTCCTGCACTATTTTGTTGCTTACTTTTGTTTCCTCGTTACTTCTCGCTGTTTTCAAATATCAGTGCCACAGAAGACAACTAATCAATTCTTCCTTGATTCAGAAGTTGTAGAAACAAGTGACAGAAAAGCTACTCTCTTGTGGCCAACGCAGTCCAAATTAAATTTCTGCCAATTTTCAAGTATCACAAGTAATAACGCCCGCTCAAGTGATTGTGCCATCACAAAGTACCCTTCTTATCAAAGAAAGTACAAAAGCATCACACATTCCTATCTATTGCTGTATCCAATCAAGACTTAAAAGTATACACAGATTTTTTTAAAAAACAAGACTGCCAGTGTCCAACAATACAAAGCTCTTTGTTCCTGTTTAATCAAGCCTAGCTTCTAGAGTAGTAATCACCAGGTCACAGCCATGGGGTTCAACACAGTTCCAGAGGGTCTCCACTTACCTCTCAACATAGCTCTTGCCCCATAAGCATCACATCCTTGTATTAGGTACTTATTCCAAACAGGTTAGTGTACACACAAAGAGTTCTTCATACTGTACCTCTAGTTGGTGTGGGAAGTAAGAGAGATCAAAAGTTCTCCTTGCACCATTTGCTGTGTCTAATTCAGATTTGCAGGAGTGGCAGTTTTCAAAGAGGTGGTCATTTTAGTCTCTTGCAGTATAAAGGGGGGGGGGGAGTATGGTAGCAATTTTAAGACTGAATGGTTTTTGTAGGTTAAAACCCTCAGATATAAAGCATATTTGTACAGTTGTGGGATACAATGGGATGTAATTCAGAAAGAAGCAAAAATTGCCCTAAATTTTCAAATGGCTGTGTATGGTGAAGATTCGGAAGTGACTGAACAAATAAACAACAACAAATGTGTGGTTAAACAGGTTTTCAGATATTCATGGTGGTCAGTTATTGTTGATGTATGAAAACAACAGATCCACTTACACAAAGTCAGTTTCCCTCCTGCACAGCTCTCTTATGCCCAAGGACTGAAAGACCATTGCAAAACCAAAGCTAAGGGCATTGAGAGGAATAATGGAAAGGATGTGATGGGAAATTCTGTGCAACTGTGGAGGGGCGCTGCTTTCTGGCATTCTCATGGATTTACAGCAGGCCATGCATGGAAGATGATTACTTTTGAACGGACAAGATTTTCTCTGGTGATCAGACACTCCTGAGTAGATTTCAAGTCCACAGTTTAAGTCTTTCGAGGCAGAAGTATGAACTGGTTAGAATCAGGCTGCTGATGCACTGCATCTCCCAGCAGTCAGCATACCCATGGGTGGGAGAACATGGGAGTTGCAGTTCAAAACTTCCAGAACACCTTGTGTGCTCCATCCCAGTGGGACCTGGCGTCTTTTATTCCTGAACAATGAATGGACAGAAATAACCAAATAGCTGCTGAAGAAGGTGCAAAAAGCAGGATACGGGAGAAATAGGGTGACTATTTGAATGAACCGGGGCAAGCGTCTCTGTGGTTTCCATACCACTCTTGGCTGGCAACAGGACTGCCAAGCATCCCATTGGGCTGCAGGGCTGCTTCTCAGCACATTCCTAAAACAGGTGGCTTCCTCCACTACAGATTTGGAGCACGAAGCCAAGGGGGGCTGGTAAAGAGGCCTCTCCTTATCCTCCAAACTTTTCCCCATGGACAGACTTGCAGATGGAGGGGACACTGTCCTGCTATCCTCCCCAACTGCTCATCTGTACCCTCCTTTTCATGACGTGTCCTTCTTCCATCTTTTCCAGTGCTTGGCTTGTACCTTAATTGCTCTCCTTGTCACTAGCACAAAATTAGGTAAGAGGCAAGTGAGCCCTGAATCCTACAAAACTCAGCCTGGCTGTGGGTGTCCCTCTACCCTTAAAGACCAGAAGGCAAGGCATTCTGTTGTTGGGCCCAGGGCTGCCTCAGGGTAGAAACCCCTCCTGTGCTTTGGTCTGATCAACTTACCTATACTCACCCCAGTGGAAGGGATGGTGGGGGAGGCTTCAGAGTAAGGGGAGCCATTGTTGGGAAAGTTCCGCCTGGTGGCTCCAGTGACACTGCCTCCTAATCCCATATGCTCTATAGGTCCTCACCCTTTTTGCTTTCACTCACATAGAGTTGGTGGAGATGTACTGAAGGAGGAGTGCCAGGAACAAGGTGATCTAATAAGATGGGAGGCTGTTGTCAGTCCCCATAGATCAAAGTGGGACACAGTAAGGCAAGCCCTACTGCCTCAGAAACGACAAGGCTGCCCTGAGTCCCCCTTGTGGGGAGAAGGGCGGGATAGAAGTGTACAAAATAACCGCCTTCTTTTCACCCCTTTTCTCTCTTCCCCTCCTTACAAGGTTTGGCCACCACAAGAGAACACTACTGCCAATCTGCCACAAAATGAGGTGGCTGTGCTGTGTGCCAAGTGGCCAGTATGGTCACTAAAGTCACCAAACCCAAAACACTAATGCCCTTCTGAAAAATGGCTTCTGTCTCCTACCCCCCACCCTAGAATCCCTAGTGCAAACAACAGTTAACCAAGCTTTCCTGGTTGCTGCTGCTGGCACCATGAAGCTTGATTGCTTTCAAAGAATGAGAGAAGGAGATGGAGAAGGAAAAGAAGTAGGCAACAAAGGAGAAGGCGGGGGAGCCTGCTCTTCCATCTTTCTTCCTCTTGAACAAATATCAAGTCCCACCCAAGTGTTGTTCTCAACAATTTAAGAACAACTGTACTAACTGCATCTTTAGAGAAATCAAAATCAAAAACTACAGTTGAAAAATACTTCCTGAAAGGCTGCAAATATGTTAATGAACTCAGAACTGAATGCAATAAATAATAAAAATGTTTTATGCAAGTTAGTAAATAGAAAATTACCTTGTATTCTAAATCTTGTGTCTCATTAGATTTAAAATTCTGATTGGTTCAACAAAAATAATATATTTTTTTTAGTGTACAGAATATGATATTTAAGGGAAAAGGTTGTTAGCTCATCTAAATGTTTGGGATCTAATGAAGACAATGCCTCTTTCAAGTGTATGACATGGTCATGCCCAAGAGTGGCTTCTTTTTCCCCCCTATATGTTTTGTAGAACTAAATGTTTTCATCATCATCATCATCATCATCATCATCATCATAGGAACATCATTTACATTTATGAATGCTTATTTAGAGTGGGCCCTTGGTATTTGGTTCCAGGACCCCCAGGAAATCTCATTATATAGTGGCATAATAATACAATGGTACCCCTGGTGCCTGAGAGAGCATGCAGATCTGTGAAATAGTGGGGCAATATACCTACATGCAT
This sequence comes from Anolis sagrei, assembly GCF_037176765.1. Classification (NCBI taxonomy): domain Eukaryota; kingdom Metazoa; phylum Chordata; class Lepidosauria; order Squamata; family Anolidae; genus Anolis; species Anolis sagrei. The sequence goes on along the minus strand of NC_090022.1, from coordinate 40,821,941 downwards.
ATTTGGAGAGTGGCAAAAATCAATATTTGCTTCTTTGAATATTTTCAAGCTATGGTTGGTTGAATCTGTGGATATGGAGGGTCGACATTAGCTGTGACTTTCCATTTAACTAATTGGCAGGAAGCCTGAATCGTGTAGCTAAATTACCCCAAAGCAAAAGGACAATATTCACCATCCATTGTTCAATTATCTTAAGATCCCTATATACACTGAGAAATGGATCCTAAAATATGTCAACCGTAAATATTTTGTGAATGTACAGTAAGTTTATATTAACCCTTTTGACTAAAACATGATTATGTCATATGCCGTTTGCATTTCCAAAAAACATCAATAAAAGGGGAAATACTTGAAGCCAAATGCGACATGTACTAAGTTTGTATTCAGAAGTCTCAACTGAGGTACAGATTGAGTTTTAATAATTGGATATGTTTTTAAGGTGGTTTCATACAGTTCCTAAATCACTTCTTAGAATGAAGAAAAACAATGAATGAAACCTAAATATTCATTCTTATGGGTATTTTTAAATCTGATAAAACATTACACCTATACAGAATTTGTGACGATGTTGTAACATCACAGGAAGCTCACTCATACAACAGCACTCTCCTGTTTCTGTTCCATAGAATAGGTCTTGACACATGCCTTGACACAATAGCTGATTAAGACTTCCCTCCATCTCAAGTGCCACTCCTGTGGCCACAGAGGGAGAGAAGAGTAGCCAATATATGCTGAAATGTAATTCCCTCTCAACTGCTATGCTCTTTTCCGTGTATGTTTTTAAATTGTAAGTCCAAGGGCAGTTAATTGTCAAATTAAGAACTGCAAACCACTCCTGAAAAGCACAATGTTCTTGTTATGTCCCTTCAAGTCGTTTCCAACTTATGGTAAATCGCTGTAGAGTTTTCTTGGCAAGATTTATTCAGAGGAGCATTATGCTGCCTTACCCTGAGGCTACGGGAGTGTGACTTGCTCATGGTCACCTAGTGGGTTTCCATGACTGAGCAGGGAATCAAACCCTGGTCTCCAGGGTCGTATCAAACACTCAAACCACTAAATCAATTTGGCTCTCCATACACAGATGACACTACATAAATTGTAACAACACAAACACAACATAAAAGTGTTCACTGATACTCAAGACTGCATCTGATACATAAGGCAATCTACCACTATCAGGTTGTTTAACTTGTTCACCTCCTCTAGGAATTTATCTAACTTCCTTTAATAATCCATTACTGAACTTGTATTCCTTATTTAATAACTATTTTCACCAAACAAAGGGACTATCAGAAATGCTGGAACCTGATTCAAATGGTACTGTAAGAAGGCACTAACAATATGAACTAAATATTTTCATTTACATATGAATTAAAATTTATAGTATTGTTAATGCGGTCACAACACCTGGATCCTATCAATTTTTTAATCTTTTGCAGAAGGAGTGAGCTAGCAAAACAAATACAAAATGCCACCAAGAGTTTTCAGACATGCTTATCAAATACAAGCAAGATATTATCAAAAGAGGCAAATCTCTTTAAACCATTAGTGCTATGATTTTGATTAGATGACAATTTTAAATAGATAAATTATAATAAGAGGTCAAATTCTTAACCACTGCTGGTGCCTGCATGAGCTCCAACTGAGCTTTGCAGTTTTATCAGTTTGATTGCAAAACTGTTTTCTTTACTGGCAACTTTCACCCATAACTTGATTTTGCCGACTGACGTTTTCATTCTTCTTAGTTACCATGGCTTCACCACAACAGTGCTGCAACAAGTCTCTCAAAGGAATGTACAGAATACAGCACAGTAGCTTATTCAGCATCTGAGGGCTATACTTTCATGAAAGAAAAATTAGCAAAAATTCTTTTGTCTAACACATTTGCTTTCAGAATTATTCTGAAATTTGGATGCACCTTGCATAATGCATGACTTTATTCTAAGCAATCGTATACAACACACGAAGTCTCTAGTCACATGCAGTTTCTCGAAATCTTCCTGTTATTTACCCATTCTTTAGGAACTAAGTGGAGGGAAAACCAGTGGGGGAGCATGTGGGCATGACCTCTATTTCTAAGCTGCTTGGAGGATGGTGTTTAACTTTAAATTTTCAGAACAATATCAGTAAGAAATGGCTCAAATAGTCATCACAATTATGAGGGAAATTAGTTTACATTAATATGTTTCATGTATAACTACTAGGATTTACACATGGTTAAAATCAATATTTCAATTGTGATTTTCCAGGAAATTACTTTCAGGTTGAAGATTTAAACACACTTTTCCAGGGGGAAATTCTATTTAATTAAGCAGGGCTCAGTTCTAAATTTTTAAAAAAATGTACGAATAACACATCCCAACAACAAACATTTTAGGGCCCTATTCTTGGGGTCTTGCCTGACAGTCGTGATGGACTGGATGAGGGCCAACAAGCTGAGGCTTAATCCAGACAAGACCGAGGTCCTCCTGGTCAGTTGCGAGCTGATCAGAGTATAGGATGGCAATCTGTGCTCAACTGGGTTATACTCCCCCTGAGGACAATGGTCCACAGGCTGGGGGTTCTCTTGGATTAATCACTGATGCTTAAAGCTGAGGTGTCGGCAGTGGCTGGGAGGGCCTTCGCACAGTTAAAACTGGTGCACCATCTGCGAGCATACCTTGAAAAGCCTGACTTGGCCATGGTGGTCCACACCTTAGTTATATCTAGAATTGACAACTGCAATGCACTCTACATGGAGCTGCCTTTGAAGATGACTCAGAAACTGCAGTTAGTGCAAAGACTGGCAGCCAGATTACTAACTGGGATTAAATCACCTCCACTGGCTGCCAATAGTTTTCCGGGCATAATTAAAAGTGCTGTTATCACCTAAAAACTCTATACACTTTGGCCTCAACCTATCTTCAAGACCACATCTCCTTCTATGAACCGGCACGGATTCTGAGATCTGCGGGGGAGGCCCTTCTCTCGGTCCCACCTCCGTCTCAAGCACAGTTGATGGAGAGCATTTTCTTGGTGGTGCCCCCCCCCCCCCCGGCTCTGGATTGCCCTCCCTAGAGAGATTAGCTTCACCCCCACTCTTCAAATTTTTCAATCAAATCTGAAAGCATGGCTCTTTAAACATGTCTTCGACCATGATTAGAATGTTAGGGTTAAACTTGAGGACTTAGTTGATTTGCTTCACTCTGATACTTTGGATTGCTACGTGAATACAGGCTATTTTATATCCACAAGCACTGCTGCATTTTATGGAATGTCAAATTTTATTAATAAGGGTTTATATGTTTCTTGTAAAATGGTTGTGTAAACTTATATTTTCATTATCTTATTGCTTATGTATTTGTGTATTTTAAGTGTGTTGCACTGCAGAGTGCCTTTATGAGCCACCCCAAGTCCCTTCAGGAGATGTTGGTGGGAGAGAAATAAAGTATGGTGATGATGATGATTATTTGGGGTGCTGATTCAGAAATTTGAATTGGATAGACTGCATCAGTTTTAGTTTCTCAGATATGGTTATCATGACTTTCTATGGGTGAGTAAATAGCAACTGGTAGATGGCATATGTTCTGTATTTCAAAAACTAGAGGTGGTGCCATTTTTTAAATCAATATATCAAATATATCCAGTAACAGGACTAACATGTGAGGCAACAAAATGTGTGTTGGCCACATTGTTACTGTGAGAAATAGTATATTCCAATGGAGTAAAGATTTCAGATTGGAGATGTGGGCTGACGAAAGAATTACTGAATTACATGCAATTTTCTTCCTCCCTGGTAAGTCATAGTCTTGTTAATTCTGTTGTTGTTTTTGGATTATGGCAGCTCTAAATATGACCAATACAGTATATTCATGGCAAGGTTTGTTCAGAGATAGTTTGCCACTGGCATCCTCTGAGGCCAAGTGAAGTGATCATTCTCCTGGCCTCTATATCTAGGTGATCATAGGTATAGAGTGCACTTCTGCATCTACAAAGCAGCAATATGTGTGATGAAGAAAGCTTTCTTCTCTGCACACATTGTGTCTGTGGACCCACAACAAGCTGAGCTGTTTAGAGTGATGAGAAGCTTAATCCAGGTGTCCTCTCCTCCAAACCCATTGCTCAAACCTTCAGAGGCTCACTGTGATGCCTTTAATAACCATTTTACAGATAGAACCTCTTGCATAAGAACCAACTAGATGCTGTCACTAGAGCAGAAGTCAACAATGAGGTGTCCAGCAACTCTGTGAGTGGGTTTACACTGGGTCAGATTCAATTGATGAGTACTGTTGATGTGGACAAGTTGCTGAAGCAAGTAAGGAGGACAACCTGCTTTCTGGATCCGTGCCTCTCTTGGCAGGTTATCCAGGGAGGGGATGCAATTCAATTTCAAATACAACAAATTATTAATGCATCTCTCAGGGAGGGGAATTTTTCATCTTGTTTAAAAGAAACAGTAGTTAGCCCTCCCTAGATCCCCTGGTCCTTAATAATTACAAGCTATTATCTAACCTTAATAATTACAAACTATTATTTAACCTTTTTGGGCAAGTTGACTAAGAAGAAAATTGCCCTCCAACTCCAGGCAGTCTTGGATAGCACACATTTCCTTGACCCATTTCAAACAAGCTTCAGAGCAGGATATGGAGTTGAGACTGCTATAGTCGCCTTAGTGTTTGCCATCAAGGGTCCTAATCTGGGGAATGAGGTGTGTCAACCAGCTCTGAATAGGGTTACTCTCCCTGAAAGACTGTGTTTGCAGTTTGGGATAACTCCTGGATCTGTTTCTCCAAATACCAGCTCAGGCAGATGCGACAGTCAAGAGTTCTTACAACAAGCTTTGACTGATATGCCAGCTGCACCCCCTACTTGGACCTAAAGATGGCACTGCACACGCCGGTAACCTCAAAGTTGGACTTCTGCAATACACTTTTCATTAGGCTACCTTTGTACCAATTTTGGAAACTCCAGTTGGTTCAAAATATAGCACCCAGATTGGTTACAGAAGCATCCAGAAGTGAACATACTGTATTGCACCCATACTAAAGTCTCTCCAATGGCTGCCAATTAGTTTCTGGGCAAAGTGAGTTTTAAGGGCAATTTTAATTATACTCATTATATTGTACTCTTTTTTTTTTACCTTAATCCACACTGTATTATTTAATTGGTTTTAGAAAATGTATTGTGCTGTTTAAATTTTGATCTAAGTGTGGGATTGTTAGCTGCCTTGTTCTCACAGAAAGAAAGGCGGAGTATAAAGTAAATAATAATGATGATAATAATAAATAATATACAATTCCAAATCAACGAGTGAAAGCAATTACACTAGGGAGGAAAGTTCCAATATTTGTGGCCTTAAAAGATGGTGTGAGGGGACATGATAAGGTTATAGTATGACAAAAGGAGAATAAGGATTTTTTTTAAAATTATTTTTCTTCTGATACTGTAACCCAGAGTCATTCATGGGGTTGAATGGTAAAATAATCTAGACAGACAAAAGGAAATACGTCACAGACAAAGATGTGTGTATGCAATGTTTTCCACAATATTAACTGAAATACTTTTTTTAAATATAGAAAGATTTAATTAATGGAGATCAAGCAGAATTTTTACCAAATAGGGTTCTTTGAGAAAACATTAGATGTGTGTTGGATATTTTGATAAGCAAAATAATAATAATAATAATAATAATAATAATAATAATAATAATAATGCAGAAAATGAATACATCAAACTACTCTGGGACTTCTGAATTCAGACTGACAGAGTTTTGGAGCATAATACTCCTGACCTCATGATTGTGTTAAAAAACATGTAGATCGTCAATGTTGCAATCCCAGGCGACAGCAGGATTGAAGAGAAACAACTGGAAAAAGCTGGCATGATATGAGGATTTAAAGATCGAACTGAAAAGACTCTGGCACAAACCAGTAAAGGTGGTCCCAGTGGTGATTGGCACACTGGGTGCAGTGCCTAAAGACCTTGGCCTGCACTTAAACACAATCAGCACTGACAAGACTACCATCTGCCGGCTGCAAAAGGCCACCCTACTGGGATCTGAACGTATTATTTGCCAATACATCACACAGTCCTAGACACTTGGGAATGTCCAACATATGATCCAATACAACGGCCAGCAGAGTGATCTTGTTTGCTGTGGACTCATCTTGTTGTGTTTCAAATAATAATAATAAAACTTTGTTTATACCTCACCTCTATCCCCCCGAAGGGACTCAGGGCAGCTAACATGAGGCCAAGCCCAAATGATTACAAAAAAGCAAAGTAAAGTATATACAAAACAGATGATAACATCAAATAAAAATGCTTATCAGTAACAAAGAAACAAATTGTCTTAACATTTTTGGATGTTGAGGTTATTGATAATGTAGCCATTCTCCGCCTGCTGTGATGAAAAAAATGGACTTTGGGGATAATTTTCTTGGCTGGATTAAAACTGGTATATGATAAATCACACTGCATAATTTTTGAGAGACAGAAAACTATCCAAATTATGTAAAATACAGATACAAAGAAGATAAGGTTCGCCAATGTTGTTTTTCTAAGTGCTGGCAGATCTGAATAGGGAACAAGGAAGGAAAAGTCAATCAAAGGAGCTAATATAAAAGCCCAGAGCTATAAACTAAATAAGTTTGCTGATAATTTGGTGTTATTTTTGGAAAATCCTTTGTGATGCATCCAGTTTTGGAATAACAGATTGACAAATTATGGAGAGTTGGCTGGCTTTAAAATTAACAAAGATAAGACTTAGTTTGACTAAAATATGATTAAAATATCGAGGAGAAATCTGACTTTAAAAAGAGGCTAAAGGTCAAATATTTGGGTACAAATGTGACAAGTAAGAATTCGAAGTTATTTCACAACAATTATACAATTACTTTGAATGAAATTAAGGAAAATCTGCAAAAATTGTCAAAACTGAAATTGTAACTTTTAGGTAGAATTTCTATTATAAAAAGGAATGTTTTAGCTAAGATGTCATTTTTGTTTCAGACCATACCAATTGTGAGTTAGGAGGGAAAGATACACTGCTCATAGCTATATTTTTAGAAGTCTGGCGAACATTTATTCCTTTTGAAAAAATTAAATGCAGACATATTGCAGCACTGGCTTTCAATAAATAGGAGAGGAATATAACAAACAGATGTACAACAAAAATAAGTTAAAAGTTAAAAATATATTAAATATAGCCTCTGAACAAGGGAGAGAAACTTACGTTATCCCTCCTTTTTGTGCAATGTGTTAAGCTGTAACATACATAGGTATTCACTTGATGTTGTTCTAGACGTCTTTTCAAAAAGTGCGTTAATAAAAATAGTTTTTAAAATACACAAAGATATGTGGTGCCCATGCTCAAGCAAGAAAAACTTTGTCCTGCCAGAAAGGTTTTCTAATTTTGCTTCCTTCCTCATTCTTATTCAAACAGTACATATTGAAATCATGGAATTTGTTTCTACAGGACATGGTGATAATCATCAACTTAATTTTAAAATAGGACATAAATCATGGATAAGGCTACTGAAAGATATCTGTTAAGCCATATGCAAGATTGTGGACAACATCCCTTTTAGCAGCCCATGCCTGGAAACAATAACACAAGAGGATTATTGTCTTCATGTCTTGCCTTTTGTCATCTTAGCATGTCTGGATGACCACAGCAGAACTAGGTGCTTGAAAGTAGGCACTGGGTTCAAGCAGGGGCTCTTGCATTCTTAATTATGTTCTGTACACCAAAGGGTAAGGAGCTGAAACCCAGACCCTCAGCCAATATCAGTAACTCAGTGAGGGTTAGCTTCATAGAATCAAAGAATAATAGAGTAAGAAAAGATCACATAGGCTATCTAGTCCAACTAGATGTAGGAAAAGCATGATCAAAGCACCCTGACAAGTGGCCATCCAGCCTCTGTTTAAAAGCCTCCAAAGAAGGAACACGCACTACAGACTAAGGCAGAGAGTTCCACTGTTGCTCGCATGGTCAGGAAGTTATTCCTAATGTTCAGGTGGAATCTCACTTCCTGTAATTTGTGTGGCATTTCAAAAGTGTGGCATTGAGTAATTTATTTCCCTAACTAAGCACTTATGCCTAAATAGGAAATTCTACCCCTGAAGAATGGCTTACGTGTTATGGCACCATGAGAGCTAGATACATGCTGCTGAACACTGTGAGACGTTACTCGGGAGCAGAATATCCCATCTAGGCTTTGTACTGGAGACTGGAGGTCCGAAGAACAATATCAGGCATTGAGCAGAAACGGTAACAAGTGACTGCTTAATGTTTAAACAGAGGGAAAAACTATAAAAAGATGCTAATACTACCAGAGCAGCTCCATAATTAATATCAGTTCAATCACTCCAATAAATTGCATATATACACAACAGTAGGAGACACAATGGGTACAGGACCCTATACAAAGAAGGCCTTTCCACTTACATCTATTTTAGTAACTGTGCAGGTACAGAAAAGAAAATCCATAAAAACAAAAGAAAAAAGGACACCACAATAAACAATTCTATTCCCAGTATAATCTGCACAGTATGTTGTTTTTAATGTATTTCTACCATTTCAGAGACTATATAAAGCTTGATTTTCATAAGGAATTTAAAGACATTTTAAAGTGATTTATTTAGAATAGAGAGATGCAGTTCATTCTTGCTGGTACTGAGGATAGCCCTATTCAGACAGTCTGTGAATTTGGCATTCATTTTATTACAAAATGTAACTACTGCAACAGTGACTCAAACTAGACCTTTTCTTTCTTGAGCTGGCTTCTTCAAACTTAAAAAAAAACTTTCATTCTTACTTTTTTATAATCTATAATTCCATCAGTATCAACTTCTTGTACTAAAATACTGCCTCCCCTTGATGACAGAGCTGATTACATGTTTTCTTCAAACATTCAATCCTATGGTGTTTCAAAATGGTCACTTTCATCATCAGTTATGCCTCAAGTGATACTATTAATGAACATGGTAAACTGCTCTTTTCTCAAACAATACTGCATTGTTTCTACTGTAATTGAATCCCAGAGTTCTCTGCATCTAACATCTAAAGTGGTGGCACTATTGTGAGGAGGGAGGAGCCTATGCAAGAAGAGAGGAAACTTTTTTTCAAAAAGCTAGCTTGCGGACAAAATAATGATTAATGGCATTATTAAGGGTTTATCACATTAAGGAAGACGTTACGGATTTGATTAGAAATGGAAACCTGCAAGGCTAGTGACTAAATTCAGCTCTCCCAAGTAAAATATGTACAGTATATCTGATGGTATACACAGCATTAAATGAAAACAAATGCAACTGTGAAAACCATTTGAAACACATCATACATTTCATCAATATCCGCTAGGTTTCTCATGATCAGTATAAAATAGTCCAAGTCAGCAATAACACTGATCTAAACTAAGGCGAGTCTTAAGTTCATTGTATTGCTTTCGTTAAGCAATTCCAAATTGAAGGTGCATCCAAATCCCTCAAAATGCATAACACTGAGCCTTACCATAGAAAACGGCTTTCTATGTGATGGATTGAGTGGTAAATTGCAGTATTAAAAAGTAACTCTTACTAAGTGTTTTACTGAAAAAGCCAAGGGACACCTGCTATTTCTGGAACACAAATCTTAAACCAGAGAGATAGAGGTCATGGAATAGACATCCAGGTGCCAATTTTTACAAGAGCAAACAAACTTCTGCAAAGAAAATTTCCCTCTGATGGACAGTAAGACTACGGGGAAACTATCTGTTATGGATACCACCATTTCTACTATTAATTTTTCTAATACTTTTAAATTGTGCGTGTTTTATATTCATTCCTATTATAGTCATTTAGAATAGCTTTCCTTGGAATCTCTTCAGTTGATGAAAGCTTTAATTCAGTTTACTAACACAAACAAACAAATCAATCTATACAGTAAACAAACTAAAATCTTACTAGCTCAAAACTGATCCATTCCTCCACTCCTTACTCATTGTACATAGCTATGAGAGATGCACATGTACTTCGTGCAATTCTTTGAAATCTCCCTTTTCTCCTCAAATTATATGGTCTCACAGCTCACTTGAAAGGGTATGGGGCAAGAACATAATGGGGATATGGAAGCATATTCAGATTGCCCAATCTTCCTAAAAGCCCATGGTGTAGTTTGCATGTGCCCACATCCTTTGCCCCTCGGTGTTCTACACATAGAAGAACAGTTTTTCTGCTAAAAGTTGCCAATAAGAAACACATTTTTAGAAAAGCACTAAATTCATCATCACTGGCATTGAAGAATATGAACAAGGAAGAAAGGCAGAACACACTATTTTCACATTATTTACACTCTATAATACTGGGAATATATTAACCTGTCGCTGGTAGGTGCATATTGTGAACTCTAATAACGAGAAGTGCAAGAATAGCAATGGATGATGAAGGAGCACAAACCACAGAGCAGACTAAAGATTGTTATACAACTTATAGATTCATGCATGGGTTAAACAAGTACAGACAAATAAAAGTGAATGAGTCAGCCTCTTAACTGGGTTAACAAATGCAAAGGGAGAAAAAAGAGAAAAGCACAAAGTATTCCTGACAGATGGCCATCTAGCCTCTGTTTATAAGCCTCCAAAGAAGAAGCTTCCACCACACTCCGAGGCAGTGAGTTCCACTGCTGAAGGTCAATGTGTTCTTCCTAAACTGCATTATTATGCTACTTTAACTAAGGAAGATTTATAGAATTCAGTTATCTAACATGGATAAATACATTTGCTCTTTATAAAGAAATACTTTTAAGGGAGGGTTAGGAAATCCATGGCCCTTCAGATTGTGTTCACCCACAGTTTCTTCCAGGCCTATTCAAGGTAATCAGATGGGAGTTACAGCTCAACACCTGAAAGCCACAAGTTTCCAATTTCTGCCTTATACCAAGAACATATATATCCTAGTGTTCAAACTTACAGACCTATACTTTGAAAAACATGTGTTGCTGCTCATGCATGCTGTGGTATCTACCATTTAACTTGTCTGTTGTAGGCAGACACAACAAGTTATAACAGCATTGGCTAGAGCAAAATCGGATTCTTTGCATTGTTTACGACAGGCGCCCTGTTGTAACCTGATACCGAAAGTCTGTTTCTTCACTTGTCCACAAACCTACCGATGTATCTACAATGAGGACATGGATGAAAAGGTGCTAGGTGAGCATAAAAAGGCTTTGTAAACAGAGCTTCTTTGTCAGAGGCATTGTTAATTATACCTGTATCAACTAAAAGATCTCACAGTATTTTTAAATGAGTTTTAAAACTATTTAGCAAGTGGAGAAATGTATCTTTCTAAGGGCAGGCTATTATTATTATTATTATTATTATTATTATTATTTCAGACATTTATAACCCGTTCTTCTCACTCCCGGAGGTGGACTCAGGGTAGCTTAGAACCAGGAACTAAATATAGGACACAGATCTGGTATGACTAAAGAGCTCAGTGGACTCTAACAAACTGAATTTATGCTCCATTGAAACTTACACGCTGTAATAGATCGTCACAAAACCAAAAGGTTTTTATTTCATGGATTCCCCTTTCCAGGAAACCCCTAGGTGCTTTTAAGAAATTAAAGACTGGCATCTAACTTCCATGGTTGGAGACGCCCAACTCACACAAAGCCTACAATTATTTTAAAATGCTTCAATAATTATTCTTATTCTTGTGACTAATATTAAACTGGTGAGGGAAACTGTAGAGGGCCTGGGTCTAATTTCCGGCCCTTGCAACTCTTTGGCAACCACATGAGCTGCCAAAAATGACTCTGCCCCCACCAGGTTGCCAAAAATCCCCTTCTGATTTTGAAAAAAATTGGGTTTTTTTAATGTTAACAATGTGAAGGGGTGCAGCATGTGTAAAAGGTGACACAACACTTCTGGAGGTCTCCAAGACAAGTGGCACACTCTTTTTGGAAGGGAGGGGCAGAAAAACAGGTGATCTAAAGGCACCTTGAAATTTGTAGAAATAACCTTGGGAGTCCAAATGCAGCCTACGGGGACCACTTTAATAATTCCTACTTTAAATCAATGTGTTCACAGTTATTAAACTGTTATTAAATATTACATGGTAGTAGAATTTTAAAATTCCAAACCGTTAAATATTAAACATGCATTTTCAAAAGCCAAAAATACTGAGGATCAATCCTGGTATTAAAGCAACAACAAGTACTTCATCACACTAGAGCACCTATCCACTTTAAATCCAGTTGCTTCCTCCTGCAGAATTCTGAGGTTTGTAGTTGACTGGGGTGTGAAGTTCAAAGGCCACACCCTTAACTACAAACCCCAAAATTCTGCAAACGGATTTAAAGTGGATAAATGTTCTAGTGCAGTGGTTCTCAACCTGTGGGTCCCAAACACCTGGGGACCCACAGGTTTAGAACCACTGCTCTAGTGTGATGAAGTCCTAAGATTTATAGCACTTAAAGGAGTAGACTGTTATGATAAAGAACATAAAAGTCAATCCACAGAATACACACATACACGTTTTTAGAACAGCTGTGGCATCATGATTTTTGCTTTATAGACCTAGGCTCAAAACTTTCCAAACTCTACCATTCTAGATCTTTAAATATATCTATTAAACAAATTTAGACTTATGCAAGAAATAAACTGTTACTAGGATCTAAAATGTAATTATGTTGATCATATATTGGTATTAAGGAAAACTGGAAGAAAACTCTGTTCTTACTGAACTGACCTTTTGTTTCTAAGAATAAACAAGATTTCAGGGCTTCTTTTTTCTTTTAATTCTAGTGTCCAATGATAAAAAAAACAGTTGTACTTTGTAAGGTGGAGTTCACTGAAATAAGTATTTTCCCCAAAGCACAAGTTAACATTACTCTCCCCCACTATGCCAGCTTGGGAGCAAACAAAACACACACACACACACACACACACAATATTTACACACTACAGGGTTTTCTGCTAAGTGGTAAGGCAATAAGGAAGTCAGAGCAACATCAGAAAAATACAATCTAGATATACAAGCACGTGTATTTATGTATTTCCTTGTCCTGACTGCTGTAACTTGAGGCCACTAGAGGAAAGCTGAGAAAAAATGTAATGAACAAATAAACACTGTGTTAATATACTTAAGCTTCATATCAGTTGTCCCAGATTAAACTCTGCCACCTTTATGCAGAACATGGTAAGCCTTCCTTCTCAAACTCTGGAAAGTCACTACCAGTCACTATGGCAAACAACACTGAGATGAACCAATAGATCAACTCAGTATAAAGCAGCTTCCCATGTCTCCAATACTGTTCTCACTCATACTCCATTGTCTCACCTTTATCCCTGCACCCTTTTTGTCAGTGGCCACAATACTCCCCTTACATTTCTACTTGGACATCTCTTTTGCTATCAAATCAAGCAAAAGCTCACCACCCAATCTCTTTGTTCTTACATCCAATACATCCCTTCCTTCAGCTACACCATATTCCGTTCTCTGAAAATAGTTCTCTCTCCAAGAATTCAACACTTTACCTTGCTTTCCACCTGTGATGCCATGCCTCTTACTGTCTTTAAATCCGCTCCGAAAAATTTCACTTCTTCCGTGACGTCTTTAGCACAACCGAACTATTCTAAGTGCCTCTATTATGTCCTGTGCTGAATTATAGATAGTAATTTGTGACAAACGCTTGACTTCTCAGTATCTGTGAACATTACTGCCTTCCTGCCAATTTGTCAGTGCTTGGCATACTAAAACAGTTGGATACACTCTGCCAAATATGGTAATTTATAATAGTCTACTTTTCTTTACTATTATTTTTATTGAAGTGGTGGCAAACCAAAATCACACTCACTACTACAAATTTATGGAGTGAGCAGGGTCAGAAGACAGGACCAAGGTGCAGGTTATGATATAGCAATGTGTGTGCTCTCATCGGGAGAGAATGGGACCACCAAGAAAATAATCACTTTTTCTTTTTATTATTATTTTCTCTCGTTTTCTTTACTTTTTTATTTTAATTTTAATCATGTTATAGAAAATTTCAATGAAGATTATTTTTTAAAAAAGAAAGAATATAATCACTTACTGGTTGCGTAGACAAATGTAAATGAATAGGAAAGAGGTATGTTATCATATTTAGAAAAAGGAAACATTTGGTTGGCATTGGCATCTCAGTCCAGCAACACCCATTTAAATGAGCACTACCTGAAATCCCAGATGAAGTAAGAGGCTTCTAACCCAAAATAAGAACCCTGGGCCCGGTTAGTCATCCGAGTCTATTCTTGGTCTCTTGTTTTTATACATTTCAGATGCCATTGTCCATACGTGATGAATTATGATGTACTTCCTGATTATGTTATAACTAGGCAAAGTGATATGAAGAAGCAAAATCAACCCCCCAAATGAATATGCTTTGAGAGAGTTACTCTTCTCATTAATTCCCTGTATCTAAAATGAGGTTGAAAAAGACCTACGGTGCACCTACACTGTAAAATGAGTGCAGTTTGACACCCTTTGAATTGGCATGGATCAATGCTATGGAATCATGGGAGTTGTAGATCTACAAGACATTTAACACTCTCTGCGAAAGAGTGCTGGTTCCTCACCAAACTAATACTCCCAGGATTCCATAGCATCGAGGCATTGTAGTTCAAGTGGTGTCAGACTGTACTCATTCTACACCCCAAGAGAATTTGGTACTTAAGCACATCTCTATATGGGGTTTATTTTTGCGTCAAGAAGTATGTACACACAGAAAGGCTGTGTTATGAGCAGTCCCCATAACTAATTGATATCAATCCCATAATTGATATACTTTAAAATTTGGACATATTTATTCAATGCTACTAAATAAATTTTGCAGAACTACATTTCTCTGAAAATGTAATGTGCTAATTTGTAAGTTAAGAAAAGAAAAATGTGTCCATCTTTGTGTAATAAGTCTAATACCATTCCACTTTTTATACTCGTTAATAGGAATCCATGTTAATTCACAACTCTGAAAACAGATTGCAAAACACACAGTCTGTCCATGTTTTGCCTATTAAAGCAGGAACACTGTGTAAAATAGAGACAGCATTAGGTTTATTGCATTCAAAAGAATGTATTGAAGTTAACAAGAAACACTAGAAAGAATCAAAGGCACTCAGAACGATACTGCTCAATCTTTGATGAACAGCTTTTTAAGTCTAAAAGAAAGTTACCTAATTAGCAAAACTTGAGAAACACTTATACTGTGTAGCTATTCATTTGGAATGTAGGTACCTTTCAAGGATCAACACATAAAAGGCATTCAGTTGCTAACTTTCTTTCTGACTCATCCAAGAGCATAGAAAGAAACTAGAAATCAATTAAACTCACTCACATTGTCTCTCCAGTCTTGGCAACATGACAAAGAAATTGATCCAGTATTGGGCACACTTCCTTCTTCCCCCTTTTTTCAAAATCTACAAAGAGGACAGAAAAAGAAGAAAATAACTATTAAAAGTACACACTCCTTTGTTAGACACCATATTCACCTTCGAAATATCTTGCATTCTAAATGGAAAGCACACACTAACATGGATATGTAAACACACTCAGGCATGCTCCTTAACAGGCCTCTGAAGGAACATCAAATATATTTTAGTATCTGAACGGCTGTTATTCAACTTCTCTTTCAAAGCTAGTTTCTAATACTAGCTAGACTATGGGTAGGAAAGCAAATACAGCCAATGTAATCCAGTGATTTCTTGGAGTGGGTGGGAAGGGGAGGATACACGTGAGGTAAAGGTTGCCAGAAATGCTAGAAAGTTAAGGAAATGAAGATTAGAAGAGTGTATAGTCATGTAACAGATAAAAGAGATAATGTTGAATAAAAGGCCCAAAAAAACTTTTTTAAGGAAGGGGTATGAAAATCGGCTGGAAGGGGAAACCACTTGGGAGCTGTATGACTACCTTCTCCAAAAATGGCTTGAAAGCAGGGGGAGGGAAGGAATGGCTTCCATTTCTCCCAAGCAGTAAACAAGAAAGGTGTCTTCCCTTTAACAAAAAAGGATGCCATTCTATTGTAATATTTACTTTTTGTACGTTTTAGCTGTGTTGTTCTTTTAAATTGTGAGCCACTATAAATCCCAATGTTGGAGATAAAACGCTACATTAACAATACTGACTGGGAGTATTCCTTATCCAAAACCCTTGGGACCAAGAATGTTTTATATTCTGGACCCCCCCCCCCCCACCCCCATTTTGAAATACATTTGCATACATGCACAGAATGAGATGTCTTGGAGATGCAGCCAAGGCACAATTCATCGCTGTTTCATATACAGCTTTTAGACATAGCCTGAATGCAATGTTATACCCAATTTTTGTGAAGAAAACAACATTTGTGTGTATTGTACCCTCAGAAAGCAAAGGTGTCAGGATCTCAGAGAGCATACACTGTGGAATCAGTGCAGTCTGACACCATTTCAACTGCCATGGTGCAAAGCTATGGAATCATGGGAGTTGTAGTTTGGTGAGGCACCAACACTCTTTGGCAGAGAATGCTGAAGATCTTGTGAAACGACACCTTCCATGATTCCATAACATTGATCCACGGCATTTTCAAGTGGGGTCAAACTGTATCTTGAGATTCGTGGGCTGGCAAAAGTTTCAGGATCTCAGAGTGCATACACTGACACCATTTCAACTGCAATAGTGCAATGCTATGGAATAGTGGGAATTGTATCTTGGTAACACTCTCTGACAAAGAAGGCAGAAGATCTTGTGAAATTGCCACAGCTCAATCCTATGGAATAATGGAGGTGTAGTTTTGTAAGGCCTTTAAGCCTTCCCTGCCGAAGAGTGTTTTTGGTGCCTCACTAAACCACAAATCTCAAGATACAGTTCGACTCCACTTGAAATTGCCATGGCTCGATACTATGGAATCATGGGAGGTGTAGTTTTGTAAGGCCTTTAAGCCTTCCCTGCCGAAGAGTGTTTTTGGTGCCTCACTAAACCACAAATCTCAAGATACAGTTCGACTCCACTTGAAATTGTTATGTCTCAATCCTATGGAATCATGGAGGTGTAGTTTTGTAAGGCCTTCCCTGCTGAAGAGTGTTTTTGGTGCCTCACTAAACCACAAATCTCAACATACAGTTCGACTCCACTTGAAATTGCCATGGCTCAACACTATGGAAGGTGTATTGTCGAAGGCTTTCATGGCCGGAATCACTGGGTTGTTGTAGGTTTTTCCGTGCTATATGGCCATGTTCTAGAGGCATTTTCTCCTGACGTTTCGCCTGCAGGGGTGATTTGAATGCAATATTCCTGCTTTTTGGCAGGGGGTTGGACTGGATAGCCCATGAGGTCTCTTCCAACTCTTTGATTCTATGATTCTATGCAAGCATCCTCAGAGGGTGCTTGCCATAGATGCAGGCGAAACATCAAGAAAAAATGCCTCTAGAACATGGCCATATAGCCCAGAAAACCTACAACAACCCACTATGGAAGGTGTCGTTTCACAAGATCTTCGGCCTCCCATGATTCCATAGTAATGAGCCATGGCAATTTCAAGTGGAGTCAAACTGCTTGTTAAGCTTTGTGGTTTCAAACTGTATCTTGAGATGTGTACTTTTGTGAGGCAGCAGAAACATTTTTCAGCAGGGAAGGCTTAACCACCTTACAAAACTATACCTCCCATGACTCCACATCCTTGAGCCATCTACGATGTGGAACTAAAGCACAGATTGGCATGGAAGGAGTTGTAGTGTAGTGAGGCACCAGCAGTCTTTGACAGAGAAGGCCTTGCCAAACTACAACTCCCAGGATTCCACAGATTGGCATGGTAGGAGTTGTAGTCTAGTGAGGCAGCAGCAGTCTTTGAAAGAGAAGGCTAAAGGCCTTGCCAAACTACAACTCCCAGGATTCCACAGCCTTGAACCATGGCAGTTAAAATGGTGTCAGGCTGCATTCCTTCTATTGTGTAGGTCAAGTATGGGCTAAGTTGGGCCCTTCCGGTGTTTGGACTTCAACTCCCACAATTCCTAACAGCCTGAGGCTGTTAGGAATTGTGGGAGTTGAAGTCCAAAACACCTGGAAGGCCCAACTTGGCCCATGACTGGCGTAGATGCACCCTCAGCTAGTCAGATAAGGGATGCTCAATCTATAATAATAATAGGGATTGATGGGATCTCCCAAGTACACCAAAGCGAAGCCCAGGCCTCGTGTCCCCCATTCCTGAGGGCAGTGTCCTCTTCCCTTTCCGTATGACCTCAAGGTAACCTGGAACCCTCTCCCCAGAGCCAACCAACCCCCACAACCCTCTCACACACCTTTCAGTGCCTCCTGCAGCCTCTCAACATCCATGGTCCGCAGCTACCTCTTCCTCCTCCTCCTCCTCCTCCTGCCCCTCGGGCCCTCACACAAGGAACAGGCCTCCAGAAGCAGCACAGGGGAGATATTTCTTCAGCCTCAGCCACTCCGAGAGCGAGAAAGAGAGAGGGGAACGACCGAGAGGCGAAAGACTCCCAAGAGAAAGGAAAGAGAGAGGAAACACACACTCAAAAAGAGAGAGACACAGAGAGAGAGGCAAAACCCCCGGCGGCCGGGCTCAGCAACCTTCCAACATGGCGCCCAAGCCGCCGCCGTGCGCGCCGCCGCCGCCGCTTGCTGCGCGCGCACGCACGCAAGCACGCACGCACACCACACCGCGAAAAAAAACAAGCTTCGCCTCTTCCCGCCGGCACGCAGAGGCGCGCGAGGAGAAGGTGGTGACGTCACAGCCCGAGAATGATTGAAAGCCTGAAGGAATAGCTCGAGTTGGGATTGGCCGAGAGAAGTCTTCCTTCTTTTTTTTTTTTTTCAAACTGACTTTTTCTCTCTGCTCCGCCCACTTCGGGTGACGTCACGCTTCGGTGGAAACTGGATTCGAGAGGAGATGCCTTCTCTTTTTTAAGTCCCGCCCACTCCCGGTGACGTCACGCTTCGACTGAAAGCCAGGTTTCTTCCTTTCTTCATTCAGTCTGAGGAGAGAGAAGAGAGAAGGTGTATGTTTTGAGGGAGCCCATGAGGTGAGACTGTCGACGCCTTTCAACATACATTTGAGCAAAAAGTTAGATATTTTGACAGCAACTTTGATATAATTGTGGCAAGTAAGCATGAGTGCATCTACACTGTACGTTTAATGCAGTTTGGCACCACTTTTAACTGTCATGGCCTAATGCTGTGCAATCCTGGGAGTCCTTCTCTGCCAAAGACTCCTGATGCCTCACTCAATTATGACTCCTAAGATGCCATGGCAGATAAAGTGGTATCAAACTGCATTAATTCTACATTGTTGATCAGACATGGGCAAACTTGGGCCCTCCAGGTGTTTTGGACTTAAACTCCCACCATTCCTAACAGCCGGTAATGTTCATTTGTGGGATTAACATAACTCAGAAACCACTGGGCGAATTGACACCAAATTTGGACACAGGACACCTATCAGGCCAACGGGTGACCATCACTCATAAAAAACACTGAAAAACACAGCAGAAGAGACTTAAAAAGCAAAAAAAAAATTACAATGCATGCACAAAACCACATATATACACAAATATATACACACACAAAACATACACAGCAACTCATGGCAGGGAACGGCTAGTACCACTAATAAAGTATTTTATTTTATCAGAAAAGAAATCTAATATCACTTTTAGCCTTTATTTATTTATTTGTCATGTCAGGACAACCAGTCAAATTATATTACATTTCTAACAAAACAAACAGACAAAATACAGAATGTGTGTGTTTGATGGTTGATTAAATGTCCTTTGACCAGTATCTGGCCACTGGGAGTGCTTCTGGTGTTGCTGCAAGAACGTCCTCCATTGTGCATGTAGCAGGGCTCAGGTTGCATTGCAGCAGGTGGTCAGTGGTTTGCTCCTTTCCACACTCGCATGTCGAGGATTCCACTTTGTAGCCCCATTTCTGAAGGTTGGCTCTGCATCTCGTGGTGCCAGAGCGCAGTCTGTTCAGCGCCTTCCGAGCCTCCCAGTCCTCTGTGTGCCCAGGGGGGGAGTCCCTCTCTTTTTTTTCTTTTTTCTTTTATAAATGATTTTTATTAGAAATATTCCAAAATATACCAAAGTTTGGGGGAAGAGTGAGCATAAAAATCTCTTAGAAAAGACAACAAGGTACGATGGGCCGGGAAAAATGGGAGGGATAAGGGAGGGGGGGAAGGTGGCCCTGGTGGTGGGATCATTCTAAGTTGGGGGAGCATGCGGGGTTGGGTTAAGGTGTGCCGGGTAAGTTGGGGGAGGGAATACAACGGGGGGGGGGGGGGAATATAACATTTGGAAGGATGTTCCGACTTCCCAGTCTTCTTGCTCCATGTCTTAAAATTTTGAGTTCCTTTCTAGGTGGCTCTTTACGTAGTTCCTCCCTTGTATTGCTAAATTTTTTATTCCTTCTTATTTCTGGTTCTTCTCTTTTCCTTACCTTTTCCGGGCTAGCTCATTTCTGAGAATTCCTCGAAGGGTTTCCAATTCGTTCTCTTCAGTGGTCGCCCATATGAATCTTTTAGTGTGTAGGTCAATACATCCATCTCTCATATGTCTCGTACTTTCTCCAACCACTCTTCTTTAGAAGGGATTTCCTTGGACTTCCAGTGTCTGGCGAACACAATTCTTGCTGCCGTTGTTAAGTAGGTCAGCAACAAATAACTGTTTACATCCAGGTCCCAATCTTCTTCGAAGATTCCCAAAAGGTAGTACTCTGCTTTTCTCTGTATTTTTCTCTTAAGGATCAGTTCACAAGCTTCGTTTATTTCTTTCCAGAAGGATTTATTCGTTTATTTCTTTCCAGGGGGAGTCTCTCTTTTGGTGTCAGCCATTGGTTGAGGTTCTGGGTTTGAGCCTGCCACTTTTGGACTCTCGCTTGCTGAGGTGTTCCAGCGAGTGTCTTTGTAGATCTTAGAAAACTATTTCTAGATTTAAGTCGTTGACGTGCTGGCTGATACCCAAACAGGGGATGAGCTGGAGATGTCACTGCCTTAGTCCTTTCACTATTGGCTGCTACTTCCCGGCGGATGTCAGGTGGT
This sequence comes from Anolis sagrei, assembly GCF_037176765.1. Taxonomy (NCBI): domain Eukaryota; kingdom Metazoa; phylum Chordata; class Lepidosauria; order Squamata; family Anolidae; genus Anolis; species Anolis sagrei. The sequence continues at coordinate 40,800,922 of NC_090022.1, read as the reverse complement.
GCAATACCGGCTAAGCAGTGTAATTTCTCCAGTGGTGTAGGGCGCAGACACCCTGTGATAATGCGGACTTTTAGCCTGATATGTTTTAAGTAAAGGGTTGGGTTTTTTTTTAGGCTGAACACGTGAAGCCCACGGTCAGTTATGCAGTGATATAATATATACATATTAACATTGTTTCTTAATACCTGGATGTGTGTGTAACCTGATGTCTGTATATTTATGTACATGTGCTTGTACATGTGTGCGTACTCTGACATTTGCACACCCTGTCACTTGTACCTTTTTGATGCTGGTCATTGACCGTAATAAATGTTTAAAAAATATATACACATATTTAATCACTATCACCTCTCTTTTGTAAGAATCAAGTTTTCCCACGTTTACACAGTGCATTATCTTTTGAATGACAGCTACAGAAACTAGAGCTTGACAGCAGATTAAATATCTTTATAATTAAATCATCTTTGTTTAATATAAAAATCCACTTGTCAATACCAAATGTCTTGGGCAAATCGTTTCTTTTTTTAATTGTGTCAGAAGCAACTTCAGAAGCCGCGATGGCACAATGGGTTAAACCCTTGTTCCAGCTGAACTGCTGACCAGTTCAGCTGGAACTGGTCAGCAGTTCAGTGATTTGAATCCACAAGACGGGGTGAGCTCCCGTCTGTCAGCTCCAGCTTCCCATGAGGGGACATGAGAGAAGCTTCCCACAGGATGGTAACACATCCAGGCGTTCCCTGGGCAACGTCTCTACAGACGGCCAATTCTCTCACACCAGAGGTGACTTGCAGGGGCGATGGTTAATATTCAATCTGAATACAATAAGAGACTCTCATTTAACTGTTACCTATGGGGACTGGTAAATGCCGGATAAAGGTAGTTTATTGCTGCTTGAGAGCTACTATTACTATTAAAAATAGACATAACTAATACTATACCCCAGGCATGGGCAAACTTGAGCCCTCCAGGTGTTTTGGACCCGCTGTTAGAAATTGTGGGAGTTGAAGTCCAAAACACCTGGAGGATCAAAGTTTGCCCATGCCTGCTATCCATAAACTCAGTATTGACTTGATATCCTTATGAAATACAACAATTAAAAGCAAATAAAGACAGTGTAACACTGTTTGACCATATTATAAACAAAAAGCTTTACGAATCCAGTATTGGGTGGTTGTAGTTTTTTTCGGGCTATATGGCCATGTTCTAGAGGTGTTCTCTCCTGACGTTTTGCCTGCATCTATGGCAAGCATCCTCACAGGTAGTGAGGTTTGTTGGAACTAGGAAAGTGGGTTTATATATCTGGAATGACCAGGGTGGGACAAAGAACTCTTATCTATTGGAGCTAGGTGTGAATGTTTCAACTGACCACCTTGATTAGCATTTGAAGGCTTGGCATTTGAGGATGCTTGCCATAGATGCAGGTGAAACGTCAGGAGAGAATGCCTCTAGAACATGGCCATAAAAACCTACAACAACCAAGTGATTCCGGCCATGAAAGCCTTCAACAAAACATTGAATCCAGTATTATTTATTTGGGGGATGTTTTGCTGGTTGCTTGAGATTTCTGATTGCTTGAGTTCTGATTAACTGAGAGTTGACTGTATTATTATTTTGCATTGTAACGAATTAGGAGAGAGGAGGGACGATTTATTATTTATTACTCTTAATGGTGCCACCAATGTGTGATGTGAGGTATTACTGGGAGATATGGCACACTGGACGCAGAATTAATGGAGATGAGGCAGTCTTCAAACAAAAGAGAACAAGTTTATTTTGAACAAAGCGTATGGTTGCAGGCTGTTGATAAACTTGGAAATACTTTGAGAACTTTACATGTAACTTGGTTGCAATACAGTTCACACTTCTGGATGTTACAACTTGTAATTGACTTTTACTGTGGTGAAGCACTTTCTTAAACAATGTTTCCTGAGGTGAATAGCCTTCCTGTTTGATCCTTCCGTGATCAAACCCCAGATCTCTAGTTCATTTCTAACTAGTGATCTAAACAAGCTTCCCTTAGTCCTCTCTAACTAATGAAACTAATTAGGTTTCCCCTTCAGCTTTCCTAAACTGAAAAAACCTCTGACTATTCACAAACACTGCTTCTCTACTTCCCACTCTCTCTCTCTCAACTGCTAACTCCGACTCCAAAACCCTAACTCCTCACTCCTCGGAACCTAAAACTCTAACTCATGACTGTTCACTCCTCTGAACCTAAACTCTAACTGAACATTAACTGTCGTTTTTCAAACTCTCCCCTCTAAGCTCCTCCCACTTCTCTCTCTACAGCATCGTCTCCATGGCAACGCACTCCTCTGACTTAGGCCGCTCCAGCATTACTGCAGCCAATCTAAACACAAATACAGTTAAAATCATACAATTTATAATCAACTTCTGTACATGCATATTTAAGGACTCACTGAGTCGCAAGTTTAAACCATAACACTATGTAACAGGTTTTTTGTTCCTGGGTCATAAATGTCATTTCCTAATTGGTTCTATCATGAAACTTGAGTCTCAACCAATTCAACATAGTTTGTGGCAGCCACAGAAACAAAGTTTCTGGAGTATAACAACTACTTTCAAAGGAAGTACCACACAATTAAACAGGAAATAACACTTTCAAACCAGGAACATATTTTTTCACATTTTGTTACATAGTATAATTAATGCACTTTTTAGATCAAATTAATATTTTCTTATAATACAGCTCTCGCTCGATACATGAATGATAACGTTCTCTTGGCCATTGAAATGGACAACAAGCAGCCAATATTCCTAGTGACCACATGCCTAGCATGGCAAGTTTCTACTTCTTAAGCGTTTTGTTTTTTAATTTGCATAGTTTTACATTTATTGTCCAGAGAAAAGCAGAATAATAATAATGTAAATAAAATAAATGAAAAATCTCCTTAAGCACAGACAGAAGATATAGTTTGTTGGAATACATTTATTAGATTAGTAGACAACTTTGACTGCCCTTTTCTTATTCAGCTTTTCACCCTTGATTTAGAACAGCCTTTAGAGACAGAGACCTCTATTTGAGTATGAAAAGTTGCTTCAGCTTAGAAGAGTCGGTTTTTCATGGCTTAACAACAATATTACAAATACAGTTCTTCTATGTGTTTTCCTTTCAATGATGTCAGCTTAAAAAAAAATCTAGTTGTAATACTGTGATTTCCCCAATCTTTCTCCTTCTGTGTGGCTGACCGTCTGGTTAGAGCTCAAATATTTCACTTTGAAGTTGTTTGAATATTCAGCATTCACAGAACTGGGAGCTACATTTTTCAAAGCTTAAAAGTCTCCTTGAACAGTAGCTCTTGACTGTCTTTGCTCCAAGCACGCTGTGCAATCTCCACATAATAAATTACCACTTTCAAGCACCATCTTGAAACCTACCTCTTTTCTTTTGATTTTGGGTATAATTTTCACTGGGATGTTTTATTCGCCGGGGAAAACATTTATCTTAAGAATAAAGGGAGAAAAGTAGACTACAAACTTAATTCATAGAGTTCTTGTGGGTTTTTTTGGGCTATATGGCCATGTTCTAGAGGCATTTCTCCTGACGCTTCGCCTGCCTCTATGGCAAGCATCCTCAGAAGTGAGGTCACCTCACCTCTGAGGATGCTTGCCATAGATGCAGGCGAAACGTCAGGAGAAATGCCTCTAGAACATGGCCATATAGCCCGAAAAAACCCACAAGAACTGAGTGATTCCGGCCATGAAAGCCTTCGACAATACATTAATTCATAGAGTTGGAAAAGACAGGGATTGCAAACCCATGCATCAGTTGTGGGGCAAAATTATAGTACAATCTCTATAGTGGGTTGCTGTGAGTTTTCCAGGCTGTATGGCCATGTTCCAGAAGCATTCTCTCTTGACGTTTAGCCTACATCTATGGCAGACATCCTCAAAGGTTGGGACCTCACAACCTCTGAGGATGCCTGCCATAGATGTGGGTAAAACTTCAGGAGAGAATGCTTCCAGAACATGGCCATACATCCCGGAAAACTCACAGCAGCCCAGTGATTCCAGCCATGAAAGCCTTCGACAGGACAATCTCTATAGTATACTATGTTCTTTGTTTGTATTGGTTACATCTTATTAGAAAGAAAAGGTGTCACTAATACTTCACTGAGGATGCACTTTAATAATACTCAAAATGCACGAATTTGGTTCACTGTAGAGAAAGTGGAAAGCTGGAAAACTACTTGAAGATCCAAATGTACTGATCAATATAATCACAAATCTGACTTCTCACTGGAAGAACTGATAGTCAGTTGCAAGATAAGAGCCAGAAGGTTCATCTACACCAGGCATGGGCACACTTCGACCCTCCACGTGTTTTAGACTTCAACCCCCAGAAATCCCAACTAGTTTATTAACTGTTAGGAAATGTGAGAGTTGAAGTCCAAAATGCCTGGAGGGTCAAAGTTTGCCCATGCCTGATTTATACTATCAAAATTAAAGCACTCTGACACCAGTTTAACTGCCTTGATTCAATGCTATGGGATGCTGGGATTTGTAGTTTGGTGAGGCAGAGGAGAAAGACCTTCTAAAACTATAGTTTCCAGGATTCCATAACATTGAGCCATGGCAGTTAAAGTGGTGTCAAACTGCATTTATTTGATAGTGTAGGTGCACCCTAAGCTACTGTTCCTCCAGCCACATAAAATAAAATAAACCACTTGTGACCTGGGGAGTTTATTGTTCTTTGGATCTTGAGGAGTATTTTTAAATTTCAAATAAATAACAGGATTTATACCCATCTCAAGAAATCTGGATCAGGATGCGAACCAGTAATTGGATAAATGTGTCCTCATTCGTTTTGTTAATATAATTTATGTATGTAGCCCTAATCTAAAAGGACTTGGTTTAACCTCTGTTTTGCTAGTAAAACTGAATTACTGTGTTGTGAAATGATACGTTTCTAAAAAGTGTGTCACCAACATGACATATTTGGAAAGCTTTACTTGGAAAGTTGTTTGAGTACTGGAATTGGACACATGTATTGGGGAGTGGGGTGAGCTCCAGTTGTTAGGTCCAGCTTCTGCCAACCTAGAAATTCAAAAACATGTAAATGTGAGATCAATAGGTACCGCTTCTGCGGGAAGGTGCAACACTCCATGCAGTCATGCTGCTCACATCACCTTGGAGGTGCCTATGGACCACACCGGCTCTTCGGCTTAAAAATGGAGATGAGCACCAACACCCAGAGTTGGACTCAGCTAGACTTAATGTCAGGGGAAACCTTTACTTTATGTTTACACTGTAGAACAAATGCAGTTCAACACTACATTAACTGCCATTGCTCAATGCTGTTTTTTCATGTCAGGAATGACTTGAGAAACTGCAAGTCATTTCTAGTGTGAGATCAGCCATCTCCAAAGACGTTGCCCAGGGGATGCCGAGATGTTTTACTGTGCTGTGGGAGGCTTCTCTCATGTCCCCACATGAGAAGCTGGTGCTGACCAAAGGGAGCTCACCCTGCTCCTCGGATTCGAACCACCAATCTTTTGGCATAAAGATTGGATACTATTTTTGCAGGGGTGGCATCAAACTATAACTGTCTGATTACTTTGATATATTCATCCTGGATTCCATGCTGGTAAAATAAATTGTAAAAATATATACTAAATATTTTATCTGCTTTTACAAGTCACACTGGGGGCTCTATGCTATTTGAATCCAGGGAATTGTAGTTTTACAAAGTCTTGAGACTTTCCTACCAAAGCATGCTCACCAAAGTGCCTCACACAACTATAAAAATCCCAGGATTCGATAGGATTGAGCTATTGCAGTAAAGTGGTGTCAAACTGCATTCCTTCTACAGTGCAGATGCACCCAGTGTCAAACACCAGCTCTTTTTTCATTCTTCTATTTTGGGGTGCTTTTCCCCTATCTGCCATTCCTTTCTCTCTTACACAGTAGGAGGAAATGTAAAAACACTAACAAATCAATGGCCTTTAAAGTATTAATGTATCTTTAAAATTTTCTGAATTTTCTGAATACAATTAGATTTAACACACACCTCCAGACAAAAGCCTTTCTTTGCTGCTATGGGCTATTATCATAGCATTCTAGTCACAGCAGGCTGCTGGGGGGAAAAAGAGGCAGAGAGAGCCGTTTCCTCCTCCTTTCCAATTTTCAGAACAGCAGAGCCAATTTGTCATTCCATGGAATAACTGACAAGGCTCATCCATCTTTTAACATTTTTCCTGGTGGCTGTGCATATTATATTATGCCTTGGTAATGTCCAATAAGGACAGGAAACAATTGCTGTCCAGGGGACAAAAGAAGTGTGACATAACATTAACCAGTCAAGGATCTGCTTGATCCAGCCTAGTAGGTCTAGTTTTGGTGAGAATTTAGCAGAGAAGAGATATTAGCGTATTGAAAATCCAGTATTGAGGTGAGGGAGACTACTGCAATAAGAGTATTTGAAAGACCAAAGGAAGAGATAGGCGTAGTATGTAGAAATTGCCCAACATGCTTTGAGCAAAGGCAATTAAAAGTTGCTCTTCAAGAAAAACAACATTCTTGATTTCATGTAAGTAGGTTCACTTTTCTCTAGGTTTTATGGACTATATGCCATAATTTTCTGTACATGAACAGGATTCATAACTAGTAGTGTTACAATTCCTGTCGAGACTGAATCTCCTTGGCTACTTTGAGGAGGTCAGATCTTCTTCTGAACTTGACTGAGGCTGAAATCAAGTATTTTATTATGCGGAAATCCTTCCTCACAGGAAAAGTATGTGTTCAGTATAATGTTTGTCTTCAGTATACCTTTATATTAGTATTGTGCCACTTTTTCATGACTTGATCCTAAGGAATCCTGACATTTGTAGTTCAGTGACATAACTAGAATTTTCTGACAAAAAACAACAACCCAGGACTAAACTTTGGGTACCCTAAATGCCTGTCTATATTGATTTAAACTGGTTGTGTACTCAGTCCCTCTCTAGCCAGATTTAGAAAAATCAGAGATTTGAGATGTGAACTAGAGATCTCTATCAGAGTATCTCATCAACTTACAAATTCCCAGATCTCTTGTATCGGAGCCATAATAGCTGAAGTAATTATCAGACTGATATAACTATATAATGCAGATATATCACCGAGAGCAGTGGTTCCCAAACTTTGGTTCTTCAATTGTTCTGGACTTCTGCTACCAAAATTCCAGACTGTCGACCACAATGGCTGCTGGGATTTGAAGTCGAAAACATTTGGAGGACCAAAATTTGAAAACATGCCCTAGAGCAGCATTTCTCAACCTGAGGGTCTCGAAGGGGGTGTCAGAGAGGTAGCCAAAGACCATCAGAAAACACAGTATTTTTTGTTGGTCATGGGGGTTCTGTGTAGGAAGTTTGGCCCAATTTTATCATTGGTCGGGTCCAGAATGCTCTTTGATTGTAGATTAACTATAAATCCTAGCAACTACAACTCCCAAATATCAAGATCAATTTTTCCCAAACTCCACCAGTGTTCACATTTGGGCATATTGAGTATCCGTGCCAAGTTTGGTCCAGATCCATCATTGTTTGAGTCCACAGTGCTCTCTGGATGTAGATGAACTACAACTCCAAAATTCAAGGTCAATGCCCACCAAACCCTTCCAGTATTTTCTGTTGGTCATGGGAGTTCAGCATGCCAAGTTTGGTTCAATTCCATCATTGCTGGAGTTCAGAATGCTCTTTTATTGTAGGTTAACTATAAATCCCAGCAACTACAACTCCCAAATGACAAAATAAATTTCCTCCCGCCAACCCCACCAGTATTCAAATTTGGGCATATTGGGTATTTGTGCCAAATTTGGTCCAATGAATGAAAATAAATCCTGCATATTAAATATTTGCATTACAATTCTTAACAGTAGTAAGATTACAGTTTTGAAGTAGAACCAAAATAATATAATGGTTGGGGATCACCACAACATGAGGAACTGTATTAAGGGGTCGCGCCATTAGGAAGGTTGAGGTGGAAAGGGCAGACAGAGTGGTCTTTCATTTTCCATTTTTTCTCACCATTACTTCCATCATCTTCTCTTTTTTTAACCTTAAAAGTCTATTATACAGAGAAAGTTCACTGTGCCTTTTTATTAGATGCTCTCCATTGGAAGTAATTTGAGATTTTGGATCAAATGTTTGGAGGACAGAAGTGCATTTCCCTTTGCTGTGCTGGGAAATTTTGAATGCCTCAACCACCATAGAATAAAACCAAAAGTAAAACCAGCAGCAAAGATAAAACAAAGTGATGCACAGAACACATTTTGTGTTGTGTAAAAGGAAAGGAAATCTGTGTTTTTACAATTTACTCAACACAGAGTTTCAAGTTTGAGACCAAAACAAACCCCACCCACACTTGTGTGGTGAAACAGTTACAATCTTTACTTTGTTTTAGAGTCCTAGCTTCAGTAACTTTCCATGAGCAATGCTTAGAAAGTAAATATAAAAGATCAGTTGACCATATCAAATGTTTCCTAATTCAGAGTCATCACTACAACAATATACCGCTTTCCTCACCCCTGGGGGGACAAAGCAGTGTCCAACATAATACAGCAGAGTTTCTCTTATCCAACCTTCGCTCATCCAGCGTTCTGTATTATCAAACGCAGTCAGCCTCCCACTCGAATCCACAGCTCTTTCAATACATTGCGATGTTTTGGTGCTTAATTTGTAAAATCATAATGTAATTTGATATTTAATAGGCTTTTCCTTTAATCCCTCCTTATTATCCAACATTTTCACTTACCCAACATTCTGCCAGCCCATTTATGTTGGATAAGCAAGACTCTACTGTAATGGCAAAATTTAATGCCAAACATACATGTTAAGAAATTTTGTCCTGTTCTTTAGCTGACAAAGAGCCTTCTCAAAGGTCAACACTTTAGGAACCATTCTTCAATTTGGGTCTTTAAGGTTTACCTTGTAGAGAGGGAAAGGCAGGAGGCACCCTCCTCCTAATCCATTGAACTTAATAGTACTTACCTCAGAATCAGGTCAATACAATTGTTCCAATTTTGAAGATGGATATGGCTATAATAACAACAACAACAACTTTATTTTTGTCCCTCGCCTCCATCTCACCAAAGGGATTTGGGGCAGTTACTTATGGCACAAAGTGTTGAGACAAAACATAAAATAAACACACATTACAATATAAAGTAAAAAACTAGAGCATATAAAAACAGCAATCTGAAATTCAGAACAATGCACAATGGCCTGTGGATTTTTTTGATGTTTTTTCATGTCAGGAGTGACTTGAGAAACTGCAAATCGCTTCTGGTGTGAGAGAATTGGCCGTCTGCAAGGACATTGCTCAGGGGGTGCCTTGATGTTTGATGTTTTACCATTCTTGTGAGAGGCTTCTCTCATGTCCCCGCATGGGGAGCTTGATGCCTGCACAAGGGTGACAACTACCATAAGACATGGCCAAACTGTAAACAAGACAAGGGAATTGGATAGTGTGAATTGTAGCTAAGGAACAGGGCATGGGATGAAAGTGCAGTACTATGTCATTGATTGAGGACCATTGGGGTTAGACATTCTCAGGCTTGTTTAAACATCCAAGTCTTCAGATCTCTACAGGAGGACAGTGTCGAGGCCTGCCTAATTTCCCTGGGGAGGGCATTCTAGAGCCGGGGGGCCACCACCGAGAAGGTCCTCGTCCCCATCAACTGCACTAGCAATGGTGGCAGGACTGAGAGGAGGGCCTCCCCAGCACATCTTACTGTTCGAGCAGGTTCATAAAATGGGATGCAGTCACGAAGATAGGCATTGTTGTGGCACGTAAGTGAATTGTTTAATCTGAACCTACATTATTGTGAGAAGTGTAGCCTTTTAAGAGTAAATGCTGAGCTACAATTGTAACTGAATGGTCTAGAAATGTTCCTGATTCATATTTGCTTTAATTCATATTGAATATGTTGTACCATGGAAAAGTACCATAAGGCTAAACACTCTGCTGATAGTAACACCGAACATAAGCAGAGCTGAGTGACTGTAGATGTCTCAATGCGTGGCCCTTTCACACTTTACAGTTACAGCTTTTCCTGCCATGACTATACTGATTCCACTTTTCCTGCCATGACTATACTGATTCCACTTTTCCTGCCATGACTATACTGGCATAAAGGCTTAGGGAATTCCAGAACGTATTGAGGTGTGACTCCTTTAGATTTTGTGGAAATAATCTTACCAAACAAGAAAACCACTAGAAAAACTTTGAAATGCTTATAGGGAGGAAATCAGTGACAGGCATGTGTATCCTGGGTGGGTCTTCCATAACCCACCACATAATTTTCATAACAAGCAATAAAATACTGTTGTGCTGGTTTGCTTTTTTGCCTATGCAGTTATGAGGGAAAGAGAAACTCCTGATGGCTGGTAAGGAGAGGTAAGAGTTATGGAAAAAGTGAACAGAAGTCATACATTGATGGGGGAAAAAGGGAAAACACATGATAGATGGGAAGAGAGAAAAGGCTAGAGCCAGTGGGGTAGAGTGGAATAAGAATTGGACCAGGACACCTGGAAATGGGGGTTCAAATCTTCACTGACCCATGGAAACCCACCCAACGACCTTGGATGAGTCAATCTCTCACACAGTCTTAAAGGAAAGTAATAGCAAATGTCCTCTCAATAAACTGTGCCAAGAAAACCCTAGGATAAGGTCATTTCCACCAAGTTGACTTGAAGAACAAAAATCCAGGCAATTCTAGTGCAGGTTGAGTGAGTACCTGGTTGGGGGGAGAGAAAGATTGGCTTGAAGGAGGGAGATGACTTTGCTGAAGATTACACTAAACTGGATCGTTGATTTGGCTGAAGTCAGGTTCTTTCAGTCATGTATGTAATAAGCACATGGATAGAAAAATCTGCTGGTAGATCTTTGTCAGTTGTTCAGACTGAGATGTGCATCCTTAGGGATGGGTAGAGTCAGGAGATGCCGTCGACTCTCCATATCCATAGATTCTGCATCTGCCGATTCAATCATCCACAGCTTGAGATGATAGATAGATAGATAGATAGATAGATAGATAGATAGATTGAATCCAAACTTAGGTATTCTTAAGAGGTCCAGGAGGAAACCCCAATGGATAACAAAGGCCCAGTACATAAGAGTTTCTTTGGTGTCCTGCCTCATTGACACAGAAGACATAGAAAGCCAATGTGTGGCCTGTTTCACTTTGCGGTGCAGGTTGGGCTCCTCGATACCTCCCCCCCCCCCCCCCAATTGAGGAGGACTCCATCTAGCTTTCGCTAGTTTTCTTTATGTAGGATAACTATTGTTACATAGAGGATCACTGGGAAACAATCTTCATGTGATGCCTGATGCAATGCTACCATTTTTGGGGGGAGCCATTTACACAGTTATTAGCACCGTGGTTCTACTTTAACTGCCATGGTTTCACCCTTTGTAATCCTGGGATGTGCAGTTTAGAGAAGGGCTTTTAGAATTCTTAGACAGAAAGTTCTAGTGCCTCACCAAACTACAAAACTTACAGCCACAATGTAATCCCAAAGGATACAGCCATCATACTTTAAATGTATAGTGTGATAGTATGGATCTGTGTACCTGCTTCCTTGCCTTGATTTATATCTCCAAGATTTTCTTCCTTCAGAAGAAGGAAAGAGTGGATTTAAGTAGCATTTATTTTGGAGCTGGGTGTGATTACAACTTTCAACTCAAAAGCCATTTTTTAATATTTTGACCAGAACTTTGGAGAAGTTAGCTCTTGAACTACAATTCCCAGAAAAGTACCCTTTCCAAGTCAAGGTTCCAACATTACATCAATAACGTTAGTATTGGCTACATCCCCTCTTAAAGCCACATAAGTTTAGAGATCGAAGTATCCAGAAAGGGAAAGCATGTACATTATATGTCCCCAAAAGCTGACATTTTAAACTCAAAGTAGTTATGCAGCTCTAACTCCGTGGATTTGCCCAGTTCAGGTCTTTTTTCCCTTTCCTCCAATATAGTCTGTTTCAGTCCGAGAGGCATGTGCATTTGCCCAAGGTATTTTCTTTCTCCTTAGAACAGAGCAATCTGTCTTAGTGATTAATTTGGATAAAGCATATCATGCAGATATCCAGCTACAATTAATTTCCCATTTTCGTTAATGTGTGAGAAAAACCCGGCCTTGACAATTATAGACACGGATAACTTAATCTCCAGTTGATGTTTTAAATGATTTCATTAGTATTGATTAACATTTGGCACATTGGCTTGTACAATGAATGGAAGAGGGCCAAGTATGTGTTGCTAGTCTCACAAGTCTGGACTTGTTCAAAGGCAACTCTCTTCTGTCCTAGATCTCTGAAGAGCTGAGAACAAAGACAAGGATAACCAGTAACAGCACATTCACAACCAAATAGTAGCAGGAATAAGATGAAAGAGAGTGGCTGTTGTTTTTTTTCTGTGTCATGAGCGACTTGAGAAACTGCAAGTCGCTTCTGGTGTGAGATAATTGGCTGTCTGCAAGGACATTGCCCAGGGGATGCCTGGATGTTTTACCATCCTGTGGGAGGCTCCTCTCATGTCCCCACATGGGGAGCTGGAGTTGACAGATGGGAACTCACCCTGCTCCCCGGATTTGAGCCACTGACCTTTCGGTCAGCAGTCCTGCTGACACAAAGGGTTAACCCATTGCACCATTGGAGGCTCATAGTGTCTGCTAATTAATTTGAATGACACATAAATCCTTCTTGCTGTTAGAGAAGGTGCTAGTTCTGAATGGAGAAAAGGTTGCATGCAAGGTATCGGGATACTGAACAGTGATGCTATCAATTCACTTTTTATAGAACCACAGAACACCATTGGAAATCAGCCATTTTTTCTAATAAAGCACTTGATGGTCTGTCTGTTGTTGTTGCTGTTATTTTATGCCATGCTTTTTCAAAGAATTTTGACCCAAAGTGACTGACAACTTAACAAGTAATGCAATTAAAAATGTCACAAGGTAAAAATTGTGTATCAACTCCACTGGCTGCTGATCCAATTCCGAGCACAATTCGAAGTGCTGATCTTGACCTACAAAACCCTATACGGTTCCGGCCCAATGTATCTGTCCGAACAGATCCCCCTCTATGTCCCACCTCGGAGTCTAAGATCTTCTGAGGAGGCCCTGCTCTCGACCCTGCCTCTATCACAAGTGAGGCTGGCAGGGACGAAGAGCAGGGCCTTCTCGGTGGTGGCCCCTCACCTGTGGAACTCACTCCCCGGCGAATTCCCTTTTTTCTTTTAGAAAAAAATTGAAGACCTGGATGTGGGACCGGGCATTTGGACATTCTGGCAGCTAAAGAAAGACCTTGATGATGAGCAGGAATTGACGAAACAGAATGGATTTACGGAACTCTGAGCGCTGAGCATAGGATTAGTTTACTATTGTGTTAGTGTATTGTTATGTACTGATGATTTTAATTTGTTAACTGTTTAAGTGCTGTATGTATGTATATTTGATATAGGCATCGAATTGTGCCTTCCTTTGTAAGCCGCCCTGAGTCCCCCCTCGGGGATGAGAAGGGCGGGGTAAAAGTGACTGAGATAAATAAATAAATAAATAAAATTAAAATAGTATTAAATTCTTTATAACTAGGTCCTCAAAATGAAAATGAGCTATGCTTTCAAACACTTAAAAAGAAGCATGCACTTCATGGCTTGGCATGCAATCCTTTCTGTCTGCAAATGGTCATGTTTAACTTGTACATCTTTGTCCTTTTTTGTGAAACATTTACTTTCTCAACTAGTCTAACAGTAAAAGGTAAAGGTAAATGTTTCCCTTTGATATTAAGTTTAGTTGTGTCCGACTCTGGGGGTGGTGTTCATCTCCATTTCTAAGTCAAAGAGTCAGCATTGTCCATAGACATCTCCAAGGTCATGTGGCTGGCATGTGCCGATGTGGTACCTATTGATCTACTCACATTCCGAACTGCTAGGTTGGCAAAGCTGGGGCGGGAGCTCACCCTGCTCCCTGGATTTGAAGCGCTGACCTTTCGCTCAGCAAATTTAGCAGCTCAGCGGTTTAACCGAGGGCTCCCAATCTAACCATAGCACACTTTTATTGCATATTTAGTGAACTGATTGCTTTATAGCTAACACTTTCATGTGTCATCTTAGCCAGTATCTACTAAAATCATGCAGCATGAGCTATTGTATTCGTTCAAGGAAAAAAGAGGTTACTCAAGCATTCATTTTGCTCAAATGTTTGTTTATTTACATGGTAAGCTTAACATTTTAAATGACTTCGAAATGCACTATAATTACCTCCTTAGGAGGTATATATAAACATTAGGTGCATTTGTCAAATAAAAAAATATGCAAGATGCTGAACTGACATGACATTGATTGCAGTTCCTTACCAACATGCTAACACTTTTGCACACACACATACACATACTAGACATTTGGTAATTTCCACTCGCATTTCAACTTATGTTGAAGTCTGTCTTACTTTGTTACACGTAATCATAGAGCTACATAGAACATGGACTTTGATGGTCTCATCACTACTTGGGATAAAAAAGCACCTTAAATTTTTCATTTCTCTCACCAAATACCTTTAAGGAAATATTTCAGGAACCATTTTCAAGTGTTTGTGTTGAACAAATGAAATAGTATAACAGCATACCTAAACGTATTATTCAGAAATCCTATGTGCCTATGGGAGATGTTTTATTCAAAGTGTTGAGGATCTGAGTGTGCAGTATGATTCTCTAGATATTTTCCAGGGGAAGTTAGGAGTTTTTAGTTTTTGCTTGGCAAGTCTACATCAGCTAGCAGTTTTGAATTTCAAATCTCAAGAAGTTATAAAGATTCTAGCTTCACATACAGAAACAACTTAACTATTGATAAAACCCGATCCGGATCAAGGTACCTCTTGACATGCTTGATGTTGAAAAACTTGATTTGTTCTTGTAAGATCCCTTGAGCTTGAATCATCAAAACAACATCAAACCTCAAACCCTTTGAGGCAAAGATCAGACAAGTGTTAAAATCAAACATACCTGAAGCCTGATAGTATGGACAGATAGGCACGTCTAAGGTTGAAATAAAATAAAAATGCTGCCATATCATCCTTCAACAGAAATGTGCCATGCACTGAGGTTAGGGACCCAAGACCCTCGGCAAAAGTGGGGGGGGGGGGAATGAAAAGACTCCCCCAAAAAAACACATGCATGCTGCAGACTCCTTTCTCACCAACAGATCTGGCATGTCACCCCCTTTTCCACCATAAAGTCTCAAACAGATTTTAAATGCTTTTCCCAAGCATCCACCTCTTTCCTCTCTGTCTGGTGTCTGATTTCAAACCCATTTCCTGCTGAAAGGAAGAGGTTAGTTTTTCTTGTCAAGCCTAACACTTTGAGAAAGGGGTTTAAAATCTGGCAGCAGCAGAAGAGGTGGGAGGCATTGAGTCAATGGGGAAAGGGTTTTAAAGACTGGCAACAGAAATATAGTTTTTTTGATGGGAAGGTAGGAAGTGGAATGAAGGGCTGGCACTTTTGGCAGGTGGAGGAGTGAGGTGAGGAAGTTGAAAGAGTTAAGCAGCAACTACAAACTTCTGAATGATCAAATCTGCAAAAGAGAAACCTATGAATGTGGAGGTTGATTGTAAATAAATGTGCGTTTATAAATACAGCTATAATGCAGTTAGTACAGTGTTTCTCTGAAAATAAGACACTGTCTTATATTTATTTTTCCTCAAGAAGACACACTGTGGCTTATTTCCAGGGGATGTATTATTTTTAATTAAGTATGGTACAACAATCTGCATTTATGGTATGATCTCTCTGGGCTCAGTAGCAGACTGCTTGGTGAAGCTTTTCCCCTATCCTCTGGTGTTTGTGTGGGGTGAAAGAGACCCACAGGCTGTTGCTGGTCAGTGCTGGAGAGCAGCAGCTTTACTGGTGTTTGTGGGGGGTGATAGAGGCCCACAGAATGTTGCTGGTTAGTGCTGGGGGAAAGAGACCTACAGTGCTGTGTAAAAAGGCAGCCACAACTTTACTTCTTCCCTCTGAGGATACACAATACCTAAAGCAGAGCGTCCTTCTCCTCACTTCACTGAGAAGACTTTTAATTTCACCTTCTGTGTCTCCCTCTATGCCTCAGCTTGCAGCACACACCGAACAATTGGGACCTGACAGGGGGAGGCGACCTTGTACACTGCATAGCCAGATCTATCACTGTTTCTTGGGGGGGGGGGGGGAGTTATGGCTTGAATTGCACAAATGCTTAGAAATCCTGCGACGACTTATTTTATGGGTATGTCTTATTTTTGGGGAAATGGGGCACTGATTCCGAAAGGATTTCCTTTTAGCATGACTAAAAAAAGTAATGGCCAGTTTGTGTTATCTGTAATACAGGTGGTCATATGGTTCAGTTTCATTTTTTCTGTAACCAAAGATGTGCAATTATTTGTGGATTTATAACAGCAATCAATACAGCCCAATACTGTCTGTAATGGACACTGCTGCTTTAAGATGTCACAAAGATCCTTTCAGTTAGAGAAGTCTGCAATTAATACAGACACGCATGACGTATCGCCCTGAATATGAGCATTGGAATGCTATACAACAGTGCTACACAAAGTGTTCATTTGTGGACTGGTGATGGTACACCTCAGGTCTGTAGGAAAGATGGAATGGTTGTGGTCAATGGGCACAAATAGGGTGCCAGTCCCTGCTTTATTGGCAGTCCTCTGTATTGGATGCTTAAGCAGCACTGATGTATAACTCACTGATTACATTTAATGCATCATGAGCTTCTTATAGTACAGATGGCTAATTGGCAAGTAGGTGATCAACACTGTGGCTTTACCACAGGATTGCTATAAAATAAACTTTAGCTAGAAACATATACAGTATTTAACCCACGTGCTTCCATCTTGTGACTTTGTTTTATATTGGTTTGTATTTCTCTTCCTTCTTAGTCACAATAGATAGAAAATGTCCTTCCTATAAATTTGTGCTAGGCCAGAATATCGTAATGTATATGGCTGAGGAAAATGACAGAAAGACATATATAAATATATATTCAGTTATTTAGAAAAAGTGATAGCTGTTTTAAAGAAATCAGCAATAGGTATGAAATATTAATACAATAGCAAGTAGCAATTAAAACTGAAATGTGATATAGTGCTGGAAGTTAAGTATAAATTATTATGATTAAATGAGTAAACATTTTAAAAGCATACAATTGTTTCAAAACATTCCCACAGTTGCAGTCAAGCACATGCACAATAACAACGCATAACAAAAATATTTTTCTTGCATGATTCCATTGATACTATGCAAAAAGGTTTTTATGTTTAACTCCTTCATATATCAAATTAAAAGGTTTCTTATAAAAATGAAAAACACGAACATCTGTAAACAAATGAAACAATATAAAAATACTTCAACAAAGTCAAGTCTCTTGGTTCTTTTCTTATGTAGTAACCAACCCTGTTTTGTTCCTGTAGTGCAGTGGTTCTCAACCTGTGGATCCCCATGTGTTTTGGCCTACAATTCACAGAAAGCCCAGCCAGTTTACCAGCTGTTAGGATTTCTGGGAGTTGAAGGCCAAAACATCTGGGGACCCCACACATTGAGAACCACTGCATGGTTTTGAACAAGAAGTTGGAATACACAGAATGGATTACAGATCGTATTTGTAAAGGAAAGGAAGGTGACTAAAATGGGTTGTTTTCAGATGGTGTTTCTCATTGTGCCCATACCCAATGTTTGAAGGTAGTTTTTCAAACATCTTGTCAAGTCTTAGTATCAACAAGTTTTTTTTGGGGGGGGGGGGGGGGACTCCACAGTTGTGGAACCTAACAACACACCATAAATTGCCCAAAGAAACCAGCATACTTCCATTACATTTTTATGCATTTTGAAGAATAGCTTAAATCCTGCATAGAACCAGACTAAACAAGGAGGTCACTAAACCACAATTGAATTTTTAAAAAAAATAAGCTCAGGGATCATTGCCTGCCACAAATTTAATGCTCTTCCAGGACTATATGTCAATCAACCTTATTCATATTATGATACTTACACATTTGGTTAGTGTGGGGTTTTGTTTTGGTATTATTGTCAACACTGTGCGTACTTACAGGCTTTGTTTCACCTATTCTATCTCTCTTAGCCAATGCACCACATACCTCCTTCTGGCTCAATTGTGGTTTCCACCATTGGATAAAACATATGCAGTTGCCACCTAGATTATCATTGAAGTGATATTCTACCTTTGGAGAACCCTGGCAGCTAAGAACTCTGTAGGGTCCTTTGTATTTCTGTATGACATTTCAAGCAGTATTTTCCTCCAAAATAAATATTGAAAGTAGAGCTACCAGACTAATGCAGGAATGTAATTTTCTTGAGGATGCAGCATTTCCTGCAAGGAGTGTATGGTAATGAGATGCAGCATCCATTTCTTCCAGTTATAAAGATATTAAAGGCAAAAAAGACCTGTCTTGTTGGCATTTTTATCATTTCAAAACAAGTTCCAGCAGATGTTGCAGTCCCTTGGATTCCACAGGCACAATGCGGGCTCCTAGGGCTTTGCAAAAAACAACCCATTGCCATCGGACACATTAAATGTTGTCCAGAATTTCAGCTATATTTCCAAGTCAAACTGTAAGGTCAGAGAGCAATTACATGCAAAAAGTACTGACCGTGGCAATCACCACAAAGCAGTTGTGTTATATGCAACAACTATTTTGTTAATTGGCAGGGTTAATAGTGTCATTATGAAAGTAGTATTTTTTTTTCATTTGATTGCCCTCTGAGCTCATTGTGTTTATCTGAAAATCTGAATAATTTTAATGCATTTGAAGCAGTGGCCTATGTAGCCATAAAGGCCTACATCATATTAAATGTGTTCATTTTTAAAGTTATCATAATATTCTTGATTTTTTTCACTGCAATAAGATAACTGATTTAATCTTTTCAAAAATTTCCAAACACAGATCTCTGTATTTCCATAAAAGATTGCAATCTGAAGCCTTTCCCCGCTCCCTAATACCTATATAGGGCAAATTTCAGAAGAACAGCTGTGTTAACCTGTCAACAGAGATGACAAAGGGTGCAATCATTCACAGATGTAAGCACACTTTAAACCTGTTGAGATTAATGGATTTAAGGACACTTAACTCCATGTTGCATCATAACCGCAGAGTCTCATGTCACCATAACAACTGACTAATAGGTCTTCATAAGGAAGAAGAGCCTACTTGGCCCTTTACACATAATCCTACCCATCCTTGGAAAGGAAATGGCACCAACGGCACTCTTGTCATTTGCTTTGTAAACACTTGCAGAGATAAATCTTCCTTATCCCACCCCCCACCCCCACCTGCCCATGAGATATTAAATTACATGAGATGACACTATGTAGATGAATCACTGGTAGTTAGTTATTGCCGTGCATTGCACACCACTGCTGCTTGTTCTTTTACCCTTGGTGTTATTTGAGTGCCTTTGGAGCTGGAACTAAAAATTTTATTTGGCAATGATAATATGGAATCATAGAATTAGAAGGGGCCACAAAGGTCAACCCCATTCTACCATGCAGGAATAAACAATCAAAACACTTTCAACAAATGGCCACTCAGCCTGTGTTTTAAAACCTTCAGAGAAGGACACTTCACCATACTCCAAGGCAGCATATCCCACTGTTGAATAGCTCTTACTGTCAGGAAGTTCTTCCTAATGTTTAGGTGAAATCTGTTTTTCTGTAGTTTGAATCCATTGCACAATGTTTTAATCTCTAGAGCAGCAGAAAACAAGCTTGTTCTCTCTTCAAGCTGTCTCTCTTGACAGTCTTTCAAACATTTAAACATGGCTAAAGTATCTCCTCTTAACCTGCTCCAAGATAAACATACCCAGCTCTCTGTATTTAAACAAGCAAGCCTTAACGCTAGCATTATTTTAAACACAGTTGCATACATGAACCCCTAAATACCGCTAGCTTAACATCCTCAGATCTGTCCAAGCTCTTGAAAATTTTTACTTTCATCCTTGTATTATGCTACAAGGAAGAAAGATGTTGCCAACATCAGAAGTCCAAGTTACTATATTTGCATGTGCTGGGAGGAGGCACATTGGCTCCATGGGGACCTTGAAGGGCTTGGACTGCTTACATCTCTATTTTTAACTTTTGGTACCATTTTTGGTAGATTTTGCTTCTAATGCATTCATGCTGTAGTCACTGTCACCTTTTTTGCCACCAAAAGGGTCAAAATCCTCTTGTCTAAATTGGCATTATAAGGCAAGCATGCTGTAACAATAATGTTTCCTTCATTTTATATGTGTCACACTCATACTTTAATTAATAATCAATTACTATTCTGGCATGACTGTTACTGCAAAGCGTCGTCCCCCCCCCCCCCCCCCCCGTGGGTTATCCATATGGTTGTGAACCACGTGGCCAATTGTTTGATTAAATGTGGTAGTTCCAGTGGAGGACAAAGTCTCATGTGAGAAGTGACCAAATCCAAAATGCTATAATGTCTAAGAAAAAAAAGTGTAGTCAGTTAGAATGCATTCATTCCTGTCCTCTGCCATAAAATTTTAAGTGGTCCCTGTAAGTATAGTGTGTGTAATTACTTTTACATACTAGGTAATGACTTTAAAGGCTTACATAACTGAACAGAAAAATTCAGTGTTCAGCCAATATTTATATCATCCTTCTTCAGGCTGTTCATTTTCCTGGGCAGTTGAGACTTAATAAGGCAAGCAACAGCCCTATACACATCTCATTCCCACTGTAAATGAGGCTCATGTATGAGTAAATATGTATAGAATAGCCCTGTTAATACACTATAGACTAGCCCTGTTAATACACTAAATCAGGAATGAGCAAATTGAGTGGTATGGACCAACTTTTGTATCCGGAAAACCACACCATTCCCACAAATCCCCTGCCCCAGCCTCCAATTTGCTTTTTTTAGAACTCAACAATACTTTTAGGCAATTTTTGCTCTCAAACCATGCAGAAAGGGTCTCTCAATGCATGAAAACACATGAAAATGCACAAGGGCTCCATACTTCCTGTTGGAAGGCTTCCTGTGGGGAGTGAATGGTCTGCAGCAGTGCTTCCCAACCTTTCTTTGACCAGGGATCACTTTAACCAGGGACCATTCTCCAACATTATTACCAAAAGGGTTACGAATCAGTTTTTGGTCAACTTTAGATTCGGTTTGGTTATTTGGGGTGCTGATTCAGAAAATTGCATTGGATAGACCACATCAGCTCTAGTTTTTGATACAGAACATATCCCATCCAGTAGTCGCCTTCTGCTTGCCCAAAGAAAACCTTATTTAATAAGCCTCGGCACTATAAGAGGGTTTCACAAGACCAGCTGCTCTCGTTGCAAAGGTGTAGTAACAGTGCCGCGGACCATTTTTTTTGTTCTTGTGGACCACTGGTGATTCACAGACCACAGCTTGATAACCACTGGTCTGTAGGAACGTTTATGGAGGGAATTGGTCCCACCACTGTATTAAATGGTGATCATATTTTCTTCATGCTGAAAGGTCATTTACTTCCATTGGAGTTGCCCATTATCAGGGCTTTGGAATTGTCAATCTTTTAAAAAAGTCATATTATCTTTGTCCATATTTTCCAAGTTTTCTGTTGAAATTCTGAGACTTTTTCCAGATATGTCAATGTTCATTATCGCCAACCTCATTAAAACTAAACCTTAAGAACACCTTGACAGTTTTAAGTGACAACTGTCTGCCTCAATGCAACCCTATACCTGTCTACTCAGAAGTAGATGTATAAGATTGTATCTTTAAAAATCATAATCCAGTTAATTCAGATGCTTCAAGCAGGTTGCATAAAACTATGAAAATCACATCAAAATCCACAATTACAACCTGAAGTTGGCCCCAATGTTGACAATCACTCGACTTTCATACACTTTCTTCATAGTCCTCTCAATTTGTTTCAAAAACACCTGTGGAATTCGCCCACATAAAGTGTGCACAGTATCAAGGAATTTAGTCTGGAGTGGGTAGTACATTGATTGGAAGAGATTGTCTTCAAAGGAAAACTAAAAATGAAAAAGACAGAAAAGATGTGTTACATTTTTCATTGCATTCCTTTTTTAAAAAAAAAACACCCTCTTTCACTGAATTATGGTCTTTCCCTCAGACATATTTATTTCCAGCATGATTTCCTCTTTCCAGTCTAGCTGCATCTTCACATTAGTCGCTCATTCTTCCGAGAAGTGCACAGCTTATACACTAAGCTACTGAGATTGTAATGCTGTCTTTCACATTTCAGATTTTTGCCCTGTGAATGCAGCTATCGTTCATGCTATAACTTGGCCACACAGGGGATTAGTTTGAGATGGCTTACCAGGACCACCTCTATACTCTTACCTAACTCTTACTCTTATCTTTATTTAGCTATTTGCGGAAACACTGTTGTTGCTTTTGCACAACCTGTGTATGTGTCTTCAAGTTGCCTACCAATTTATGCCAATCCCAAGAATTTCATAGGGTTTTCTTAGGCAAGGAATACTCAGGAATGGGTTTACCTGATCCTTCTTCTGGTGACTACAGCGCCAGGTACACCTGGGCAGTATCCCATTCGAGTACTAAACAAAACTGGCTCTGCTTAGCTTCCAAGACCAGATGGGACTTGGTGCCTTTATGGCAAACATAGGCAAACTTCAGCCCTCCAGGTGTTTTGGACTTCAACTCTCACAATTCCTAATAGCTGGTAGGCTGAAGTTTTTCCATGCCTGCTTTGTCCATGGACCGGGCTGTGGCGCAGCTAGTTATTAGCCAGCTGCATTAAATCACTACTGACCAAGAGGTCATAAGTTCGAAGCCAGGCTGGGTCAGAGTGAGCTCCTGACCATTGCTGTCGAACTGTGCATCCTGAAAGACAGTTGCATCTATCAAGTAGGAAGTCTAGGTACCACTTTATGCGGGGAGGCTAATTTAACTAATTTACAACACCATAAAACCTTCCAGCAACGTGCACGTAGGGATGTGGAAGTATTCCATCAAGGACTCAGAGTCACAAGTGGACAGTGAAGCAGCAGCTCCCCCCTGTAGCCAGAATCAAGCATACCCTCATGAAGCCAGAAAGCTGGAATGTTAAATTGGCTCTGTGTCTGTCTATATATGTTGTATGTCTAAATGGCATTAAATGTTTTCCATGTATGTGTGCATTGTAATCTGCCCGGAGTCCCCTGTGGGGTGAGAAGGGTGGAAAATAAATACTGTAAATAAATAAATTTAGGGTATTTAGGACACAAGTTTCCCCACTGTATCACTGTCTTTAATTGGACTTGAGTGATTTTCTTTCAACACTCCCCAGTGGGCTGCCTTCCTGCTCTACAGCTTTAGAGGTAAAGTGACATTTCTTCAATGTATTCTAAGGCCTTCCTTGCCACTGTATCACTTTAGCAGTAGAGCACAACAGCTTGAAAAGAAATAAACAAAAACTTACATCACGTATGACTTCAAAGAGTGCTTTGAAAGTAGGCTGTTTATCATCATGGTAGACACCCCTGTTCCCATGGAGAATGGAAATGCCTTCCTCCTCTGCTCCTTTACAGTTACTACCATACATACAGTGGTCTGGCCGATAGTTCCATTGGCAAGGAAACAGGTAGAGACATTCTGGAAAACGCATTTGGAGAACAGATGGAAAATGGAGGGGGAGGGAGTCTTAACATATAGCAACAAATCTACATCTGAACATCTATATCTGAATACTGCCATGCAAAAACTACAGCTGAGACAGACATACATTAATTATTATCATTTTTCTGCTTATGCAATTTAGCTAATTTAGAGACAGGAGGAATAGGAGACTTACAAGAATGCAGACAAATTGTTTAGATTCAATACTGGACCATAATCTAATGCTCCATGAACACACCTAAAGGCCAATACATTTTCACCCTTGCTTTCTTCTGGCACAGCTACATCCAGGAGCATAAAAATTTCATAGCACAGAAACTTTAATATTAAAAAATGCCATTCCCCTAAAAGCATGGCTTAGATAAACAAACTATGTCTAAGCTGACTTGGTGGGTCAGACTGTTTGGTTCTTGGCTCTAGCCCAGGCATAGGCAAACTTGGGCCCTCCAGGTGTTTTGGACTTCAAGTCCCATAATTCCTAATAGCTGTGAGAATTGTGGGAGTTGAAGTCCAAAACACCTAGAGGGACAAAGTTTGCCCAAAGTTTATCCATGCCTGCTCTAGCCACACAGAAAGAGAGGCTGTTTCCCACTTTTCTGTCTGTGGCTTCCCGTAACATAGCAACTAAGTGCTCCCCACACAGCTATGGCCATGGAGAACAATTTGAGGGGGCAAACACTTAAAATGTTGAATCTGTTCTCATCTTCAGTGCTAGCAATTCAAACAGTAGATTCAAAAGAGAAAGAAAAATCTACAGACGACTTTCACACATTCAAATGACATTTTGAATCTATATATGCACAAAAGTCTGTAATATATACAAATACAGTTAATGCAGCATGTACCTGGGTTAAAGGAAAAAATAATATTGAGCAAGTCCTGGTCTCCCCAAGTAATGTAGTTTTTGTACTTTTGGTATAAAGGGTATAACATTTCCTCCCATGTCAGGCCTGTTGGTATCATACTGTTCTGAAATGAAATTTTTAAAATGTACTTAATTTATTATAAATAGTTTAAATCACAACAGGAAAAAATGTAGCAATAGGAACCACTGCCATATATATCTTAGTACAATGTTTACATTTGAAGCATTTTGGGGGGTGGGACAAGAATTAGCAGAAATACTGTCTGAGGAGTAGTTCCTCTTCTTTCTCAGGTCTGCAAAAATCCATCATGACCACAAAGTTACACAAACCATATTCTCACTTGTAGCAGCACTTGAAACCTAAAATGACAAATCTTTCACCCCAAAGCACGGTCATTCATTGTCAACTTATCTATAATGTTCTAAGTCCTATTAGAAAATTTATTCATCTCAGTAAAAAATATACATTTATTAGAAGAGCACTTTCTGAATTATGTTGCTGTGAGTTTTTCGGGCTGTATGGCCAGTCTCTCCTGACGTTTCACCAACATGTATGGCAGGCACCTTCAGAGGTGGTAAGGTCTGCTGGAAACTAGGCAAGTAAAGATTATATATCTGTGGAATCTCCGTGGTGGGAGAAAGAACTTTTGTCTGTTTGAGGCAAGTGTGAGTGGTGCAATTGGCCACCTTCAATAGCCACTGGCAATTCAATGCTGGCTGGCCATTCAATGCAAGGGCCATTCAGTGCTAATCAAGGTGGCCAATTGCAACATTCAAACTTGCCTCAAACAGACAAGAGCTCTTTCTCCCACCATGGACATTCCACAGATATGTAAACCTTACTTGCCTAGTTTCCAGCAGACCTCACAACCTCTGAAGATGCCAGCCATACATGTTGGTGAAACACCAGGATAGACCTCTTCTGGAACATACCCATACAGCCCGGAAACTCACAGCAACCCAGTGATTCCAGCCATGAAAGCCTTTGACAAAACTTTTGGAATGTCTCATGGTATGAAGTTAGAGGCTGGGTAAGCCTGGGTAGAACCAGACTATCACACAGCTCAAGTTGTGAAGGGAGGCCTATGAGGGGCAAAGGCCACAAGCTAAAGGATTCTCTGAGAATGAGTTAGGCTGGTGAGAGACAGATTAGGAAAATGGGAATTGATAAGATCTTAAAAGGTTTGGGGAACTCTTAATGAGGAAAAAAGTTCAGGGAATTTAACCTAATTGTAATATAATACATTTTTGCTTGTACTCTTGATAAAGCTATATAAATAAATCATGATAACAACAACAAAAACAGTTTGATTTTATGTATCACTCTAAAACTATTATTTTAATAAGTGATAAAGGACAACCGATCATGCTTTATTACAATGAACCTACTGATCAACACATTTCACCACAAAAGGGATCACTTAAAAGCCCAAACACCAAACTAAAGGACAGACACTGAAAGTAACACAGCAATGGGGAGTGACAAAAGCACAAAGGTTGGGCTGGGAGTTCTAGCCATACATGGTCAGCTATATAAAAATAAACCAAAGCATTTGGACTGACCAAGTTCTATATGGGCATGCAAAAAGAAAGGAGCAAAAAATGATCCTGAAGTTTTTATTTCTTCCAAAAAATCACGTCTTACCTTAAACTGGGCATTTCTTATACGGGTTAAATTCATCAGCATGACACCGGAATTTACTCCAGTTGTTCCATAATATGGGTGGCGAGCAAAGCGACTGTACCAGCCAATCTTTGGTATTTCATGTTCTGGTGCCATTGCAGCCAGCTGTGTAGAATTGAATGCTGTCAGAAATCTCCAGATGTCATCAATGGGTCGTAAGAAGAGGACATCTGTATCCACATACAGAAGGGAGTCCACATCTTTTAAAATCATCTTTGGAGATGGAATAGAAAAGTGTGGATGTGGGGTGGGAAACACAGAATGTATTCATAGTAACATGCACAAAGAGAGACAGGAAAACCAAAGTTGAAAAATTAGAGCAAGACAACACCCAGGCATATTCTTTCATATAACCTGTAGCCCAGTATATTCTATATCAGAAGATGTATAATGTACATACCTCATACTCAATAAGAAAAAAGGAAACTAACAACACTGTAGCATCCAAAAAGTTGTCAAGGGGAGGTAATGAGAAAGAAAGAACCAAAAAGCGGTATGCCCGCAGAAATGTTCATTATTTTTCTTTAATGTAATCATATCGTGCTGTTGAAATTGTGCCCCCAAAAGAAAAGCAACAAATGGAAAATTAATAAAATAAAAAGAAACTATAAATGAGTTTTAGAAGTAAAAATTTGAAGAACAAGATCAATAATAATAATAATAACAATAACAACAACAACAAAGTAATATGGGCTCAACTCATATAATTAAGCAAGTGCCTCATCTTACAGTGATTATGTCATCAATTGTTCACATAAGGTCATCATGTGGAAAGAGACAATGTAACAGACACTTTCAAATATTGAGAGGGCCTTCTTATAACTGTGGTCTTTCCTCAACTACTGGTAATCTAGTCCTAAGAATTAATTATAACTAATAGGGCTGGGCGGTTTCGTTCGTTAATTTCGTAATTCGTTAATAATTCGTTATTTTTCTTGATAACGAAGCGATAACAAACCATTCAGGAGCAACTAAAAAACGAAACGAATTTTTAAAGCTATTTCGTAATTGTTTTGTAATTGTTTCGTTATTATTTCCGTATGTCTGGTGCAAGTTTTATAGTTGTTTCCCTCCCCTCTCCCTGGTTGCAAGCGGTCGGCATTTACCCCACTTCCGGGTCCCTGGCCTCTGCTTAAGTGGATCAAATTCTCCTCTCCTCCTGTCGTCACCTCACCTCGTTCCTCACTCTGGCCTGCGTGCATTGGGCAAAGAGACACAGCAGTGCAGCACTCAGAGACCTGCCTGTTGCCTGCCTAACCTCTTTCCTTCTCCAGGTTAAAACTATTATATTTATTATTATTATTATTATTATTATTATTATTATTATTATTAAGAATGGATGGCCATCTTTCAGTAGTGCTTTGACTGTGCCTTACATGCACGAAGGCAGAAAGTGGTTTATTATTATTATTATTATTATTATTATTGAGAAGCATTGTCAAACCAGAATAGAGATCTCACCCCTCCTCTCTCTCTCTTTCCCCCCTCTTTCCTTCTCCAGGTTAAAACTATTATATTTATTATTATTATTATTATTATTATTATTATTATTATTATTATTAAGAATGGATGGCCATCTTTCAGTAGTGCTTTGACTGTGCCTTACAAGCACGAAGGCAGAAAGTGGTTTGTTATTATTATTATTATTATTATTATTATTATTGAGAAGCATTATCAAACCAGAATAGAGATCTCACCCCTCCTCTCTCTCTCTTTCCCCCCTCTTTCCTTCTCCAGGTTAAAACTATTATATTTATTATATTTATTATTATTATTATTATTATTATTATTAAGAATGGATGGCCATCTTTCAGTAGTGCTTTGACTGTGCCTTACAAGCACGAAGGCAGAAAGTGGTTTGTTATTATTATTATTATTATTATTATTATTATTATTATTGAGAAGCATTGTCAAACCAGAATAGAGATCTCACCCCTCCTCTCTCTCTCTTTCCCCCCTCTTTCCTTCTCCGAGGTTAAAACTATTATTTAAAACTATTATTTTCACGTTGCGCAACCGCGTCCGCCATTTTAACGAATTGATTCGTTAATATTAACGAAATTTTGTAAATATCAAACTTTTTAAAAGGAAAATTTCGGAATTCTTTTAAATATCGAAACGCAAAAACCCCCAAAAAACGAATTGATTTTAGAAACACATTTTTCCGTTGTTACCCAGGCCTAATAACTAAGTAAGATTCTTGCTGGTTGGCTAGAATCCACAATGTCAACTGAAGTTCTGAAGGAGAACATTAACTAAAAGTTTCAGCCTCATTGCCATTCTCAAGGCGGCACCTAACAGTGTACTTTCATTAGGAACAAAAAAACCCAGGATCTGCAAGCAGGTCTGCACACAGACCTGTTGGTTCTGTGATGTCTGACTCCATAGTCCATACTTCCTGCTTTGACCTGGGATTTTGCAGCTCCCAAGATGGTCACCGCAGGACATCTGGCAGAACTGACCAATCAGGAGCAGACATTTGGAACCCGGGAAGAAACTAAGATAAAAAATGCTATGCTTTCTGAGTGCAGGGATAGACGGGCAAGTGCAGGGATATACAGGCAGCCCAAGATGCGGATTTCCCGCTCAGAACCGGGATATTCCTGCATCTGCAAATCTTGCACTTTTTTGTTGCAATTATCTATGGGTTTACAGAGAATGGCATCTGGCCACCCTCCTGATTGCTGCGGGAGCTCCTGGGATAAAGGTACTCTCTGGATGGACCCTAGTCTCTTCGAAGTATCTCAGCTCCAGTTTGCATCTCAAAAGGCATGTTAAGCACAGATTTTATCTATCAGAGCTAACAAGCAGCAATGCACGCTTGCTGAGTTCTGTTGACAATAGACCTCAGGACAAAGAAAATATATCTTGCTATTTATGCAATGAGTGAGTGATCTAAGGAATGTGCAGATGTCTTCCTCCCTGTGTGTTTGCTAATGCAATCAAGTTGTCTAAACACATCTAGTACTGTCTGTCTTATTCAGAATGATAATATAGGCAGCATTATGCAAGAGCCAGTGGCTCCAAAACATCTGACTTAGATAATCAGTCACTCTTAAACATCCATTAGCAGCAATCAAGGTTTGAAACTTTCACCCCAAATATGCACACATAAACACAAACCACACATAAACACAAACCACTCTCATTCCATTCTCCACAAAGTTTTGACATAGGTACTTTTAATTTAAAATCCGAATACAAGTAAATTTATATACATGGGAATGATTAATGGGGTGTAGCAAAGGATCCAGCATGAAACAGTGGTTTGAACATTGGCTATACCTCTGTAGACCAGAGTTTGAATTCCAACTTGGTAACAGAAATCTACTGGGTGACCTTGGACAAATGATACTCTCTTATCTTCAGAGCAAAGCATCCCTCCACTGAAGAAATCTTGCCCATAAGCTCCTGTGATATGTTCTTAATATAATCACCATAAGCTGGAAAAATCTTGAAGGCACACAACAACAGCAAGACATGGAGAAACAATACTAAGAATTAGCAACAATGTTTTTATTAGCATATGACAAAAATGTTTTTATTAGCAGGTGTGGTTGGTGGGGACAGGGCCTTCTCAGTGGTGGCCCCTCGGCTGTGGAACTCCCTTCCTAGGGATATTAGATCAGCCCCCTCCCTCCTGACTTTTCAGAAAAAAGTAAAAACCTGGCTCTTCGAACAAGCTTTTGGAAATGCAGCATAATAGATAAACACGGAACTATGAAAGAGCAAACATGGAACGACTTAAACGATGCTAATGGAAAATGAGTTTAACTGGAAGACATAGATGATTATAGTTTTAATGCTTTTATATGGAGTTTTACTATGTTATGTTAAATGTTTTTAATTGGTATTTGTGTATATTGTGGCATCAAATTACTGCCAAATTGTACGCTGCCTTGAGTCGCCTTTGGGCTGAGAAAGGCGGGACAGAAATACTGTAAGTAAGTAAATAAATAAATGATGATGCAGTTAGACCAATTCAGGCCTTTGTGCTCTTTTCTCCAATTGTAATTGGGCCTTCAAGATCTCAGGCACAAGTCCTTTCCATCTCTTCTCCTAAACCTGAGACCTGCCTGTTCAGGAAGAACTCCTATGTCTGAATGGTAGCTCTCCTTCAGTCCTGTCAACTTTTGAGATGTTGGGACAAAACTGCAATAAGCTCTATCGTCAATTAAGGCGTTGAATTGGATGCCACCGTGGTCTCTTCCAATTCTGAGTCTATGAATTTCCTACTTATTTCAATGTCTGTATAGCAAAAGGGAGAGTCGTGCTATTTTTATTCAGCTTATGCCCTCTTGTGGCCATCGGCTTCATACATATCCACTCACAATTTCACATTATTTTTTAAAAGTCAGTATAATAAATCTCAATATTTCTTCAAAAGTAGTAGAACACCTATTTCCTTTTCAACTTTATTATTATCATGCATGTCTGTCTTCTTTCCCAGATTATTTTCATATTACACAGCTAGGATAGCAAGTTGGAGTTTTGGATGAGAAACCCAGGTTGAAACACCATAAATGTCACTAAATGGCTTTTGAGCATATTTCTTACTTTTTCTGCATCCCTGCAACTGTATCCCACCTAGGGGCCTTGTAAGAAGGAAGGGATACAAATATAATCAGAAAACCACGTACACTTTGAAACGGGCTACAAAACTAGCATGTATTAAGATATATGGTTACATTTACCACATTAAAAATGCCCTCATGGGACATATTCAAGAGAACATATTCCTGCCTGACCGTCTAAATTGATTTGTCCTTTGACTAGCCTCAAGGTCTCAACATCTGAATCTCAAATTTAATAGAATATATCCAAGCACGGGACATTATGTGGTCACAATCTTACTCTCCAAAATGATGAAAACACAGATTGGGTTTAACATAAACAAGACCACACTTCTTATAGACAGATACTCTGTACTGTATAAATACTTCAAATACAGCCTATTTTCCAGGGGCATAGAGTGGCATTTCTATTTATTACCTGCAGCTTTTAGGATTAGCCATATGGCACTAGTGGTGGCATAGGTTGCCATTCCATCCAGATGTGTTTTACATATGTTAGAAAACCTCCAATTAAGAAAAAATGTGTTACACTTCTTAGGAAAATGGTGACACTTTTGCTACATATTTTTGGATTTTTTACAGTGCAATTATATATTTTTAAGATTTTGTAATTATTATAAAAAAAATTGTCATCATTATCATCATTTTTATTAGATATACAACAAGAGTATTATATAGAAAACAATATCACTATGCTAGCTTTTGTATTCAATCACACGTCGGACATCTCCAAGTGTCTAGGACTGTGTGATGTATCGGTGAATAATGTGTGCAGATCCGAGTAGGGTGGCCTTTTGGTGCTGACAGATGGTATTTTTGTCTGCAGCAATTGTTTTTAAGTGCAGATCAAGGTCTTTAGGCACTGCACCCAGTGTGCTGATCACCACTTGGACGGTCTTTGCAGTTATTTTCAGTTTTTCCAATATGTGCATGCACACACAGGCTGCACTGGAATCTAGGGTATTACCAATGAGATAAGTACTGTTATTTACTGTGACACATTCAATGCCAATGACAAATCACCACTTCAGTATTGATAGCCCCAGCAAACCCTATGAATTTTATGGTATCTCCATAAATCGACAGGAGACATGAAGGCACAAACTACTACTTTCAGTACCAGCTTTTTCTATCATCATACAGCATGAACCAAACTCTGAATCTAGCTGAGTATTGTTGGATAAGTATTGCACTTCACTTTAGGCATTTGTATTTAAGGAGAAAGTTTTCAGTATTATTAGTTAATTTCTATATCCAGCTAACCAAATTTGACCAAGGGGGATTTAAGAAGCCTGTAGCTCTGTTGGAACACATATAGTCCTGTAATATGGGTTTCCAAGATTTGATCAAAAGGTGGGCTCTTTTACCAGAGGTGTGATGTTCAACAGGCTTAACTTCCCTTGCTTCACAGCATCAAAGAGGAAAGATAATCCAATCTTCAATCCATAAAGCTGGAAACACTCAGACATCTAATGTAACTCAAGGCTCTGGTAAATGACATAAATGAGAAGATTCCCTCTCATCTATGTGTTGTTTCTCTGGGCGAATTTATCTAAGATGGAACAGATGTGCATGGGATGCAGGCCCACTCTTTCAAGTTTGTTGAAAATACATCTCCATTGGACTCCTTTTCTGGAACTCTTTCCATTCCTGTTGGCCAGTATAAGAGCTACCATTTAACGTAAAGAATGATTCTGGTTTTACTTTAATCCCTAATTGATTTTTTCCAATTTGCACATGTGTTATGCATTCAATTGTTTTAAATTGTTGTAAGTAGTTTTGAATTGCCACATTTTAAGTGTTAAATGCTTCACTATGTTTTCAGCCTTTTAAAATTCTCCTCATTCTAATCTTGTTTCGTTGTACAATACCCTAAAATTCACTGATTCAGGGTGTGATATAAATGTATTTTAATTAACAAATAAAAACAAATTCATTCTTATCATATTTTCTTTCAGTGTCATGTTTGAGACTGTAAACTTGCAGGAAGGTGCTGTCTTGTTTTACTGAATGTATATAACGCTCACTGGGAAACCTCCTAACTTTTATTTATTTCATATCAAAAGCATTGCATAAATTACTATAAAACTTATAAAAATAGAAGGAGCACAAGTGGCTAAATATCTTTTGACTAAAAACGGGCAACAGCATTCGCATTGTCTGTAGCCTCCAACAATTCTTCCTCTGTACATGAGGCAGGGCATAGTGGACAAGCATACAGTTGTCTGTTCTGCTCCACACTCACACAAGGTGTGGGATTCTTTTAGGTAGTGCCATTTTGTCAGATTGTCTTTTGATCTGCCCACTCCACTTCTGAGTCTGTTCAGGGACTTCCAAGATGCCCATTCTTGGTTTGCCCCTAGAGGAAGACCCTCGGGGGGGGGGGGGGGCATCCAATTGAGATTTCCTGGTTTAGCTGCCCAGAGGGATACTCTTGTTGTTGCTGGGGGGAGGCCAAGAGGAGTGGTAGCTCTCATAAAGCTTTTCCTTGATTTGAGTTTACTGGGAGGATGCTGATAGCCATGCAGTGAATGGCTTTCACAGTGTTCAACCTTCTTTCTCTCACAGTTAGCAGCAACTTCCCATAGCACATCGGGGGGCAAGGCCAGCTAACTTGTCGAGTTTATCAACAGGTTGTAGGTTTAAGACATCCTGTGATTATTATTCATGTTTTGTTCAATGTTATATTCACCTGCTTTGCGTGGGCAAACTTATGCCAAACAGGGCAGATATACTCAGCAGTTGAGTAAGACAAGGTCAGGGCTGATATTCTTATTAATTTTGGGTATGCACTCCATGTGCTGCCAGTAAGTTTCTGCAGGATGTTACTGTGTGCAGCTACTTTGTGATTTGTGTTCATGTTAGTGTTCGATCTAAGATGACACCAAGGTACTCCTAACTAAAAAGAAGGTTAAAGAAATGTGTTAAATAATCTTTTGAAAAAGTTATCCAAGGAATTCCAAAATAAAACAACATGGTGCCAGAAGCTGTTATTCTGTATGTGCTAAATCATTTAAAGAATATTATATTATCATGTTTAGCTAAAAGAATGTGAGAATCATGCAGCCCCCAAAAGTTGCTGTGTTCCAAGCCTGCATATCCCTGGACTGGCTAGTCCATGGTAAAGGATGCTGGAAGCAGAAGAACATATGTTTACCTCCTTTCAGGAAGCTAAGGCTGCTGTATAACACAGAGCCCCTAGTGGTGCAATGGGTTAAACCCTTGTGCTGAAAGGTCAGTGGTTCAAATCCAGGGAGCAGGGTGAGCTGCCGTCTATCAGCTCCAGCTTCTCATGCGGGGATATGAGAGAAGCCTCCCACAGGATGGTAAAATATCTGGGCAAAAAAACCCCCAAATATCTAAAAGATTGCGACTCCTCCTGTTCTGGAACAGCTGTTCCAGGAGCTACAGATTTATTTGCTGTGTTTAATGTTTGTTTGCAATCCCAGGGTTGGGATTTTGCGGCAGGGTGGCTTCCTGTTATAGGCTGCAATCATAGGGTAAGCCACCTGCCAATTATAGTTAGGTTCCCTGGTCCCGCCCCTTCTTGAGTTTGGAGGGAAGGGGCCATTTTTCAGTCAGTCACACAAGGAAGCCAGTCTATAGGACGCAGATCGGCTAGTCCCGTAGGAAAGGCTTCATTCCTCAAAACCTTCCGGGGAAATAGAAACAGCCATCCGGGGTCCATCCAGCGACCATCCAGGGGTCATCCACTGACCATCCAGTTCCAGGGAAACAGAAGGAAAAGGTCCCAAAGGCTCTGGCTGAGAGCTCACAGCCTCTCAGCCTCACAGCACCAGAGGGGAAAACAGCCCTGAAGTTTCCACAGGACATCACTGCAGAACCACAGAATTCCAGCTAAACATCTTCTAGCTTCGTCTGGTAGGTTACTCGGTTTCCAGACGCATTTGGGGATCGGCAGTATTACCCAGACCAGCGAGGCCTAGGTGATGGACGGCCTGGGAGGGATTATAAAGAGTTCTTCCTTATGAGTTAGTACAGTCAAACCAAGTTAGTGCCAGTCTCTTAAAGACTTGAATAGTAAAGCCGTGAAGTTTTGTTTGAAGATTTGTTCCTTAATAAAGACTTTTTAAAGACTCTAAAGCCCATTACTTTTGGAAGTCTCTAACAATCTCTCTTCGGGCACCCCGGCTTCCCACTGGGTTTAAAGTGTGCGTTCTATAGAATAAAGACATTTTGTTCGGACCCAGTGGCGACAGAACATTGAGGAATGATGCTGGTGACCTTTGTCACCCGGGATTAAAAGAAAAAGGACTTTAAAATGCTACAGTACAGTATAGAACAGGGAGCCTGCACAGAGCCATTTTAAGTCTTCATTACCTGGATCCATCCATCTGTGTGTGTCTGAGGAGTTTCGGCCATCTTGAAGAGGAGCCCATCTGTTCGTGCTTCTTCATTTTCGGCCATTTTGGAAGACCAGAGGGGAGGGGCTGGCAGCCTCCTTCTTTGCTTCAGCTCTCTTCCCACCATTTTGAAGATCTACTCAGTTTGCAAGTTGCTACATTTCTCCTCCAGCTTTTGCACAGCAGGTCTGCATGGAATTGCAACATTCTTCCAGTCCTTTCTAAAGTATCTACATAGCAAGGTCTGCTAGGCCCTGCTACAGTTTCCAGCAGAAGCAAGCTTTCCCGCTCTTTTGATTCTGCTTTGCCTTTCAGATTTCTGGAAAGGGTTTTTTGCAATCGCCTTTGGCTTTTTACAGCCTTTCAGCAAGGGTTTGATGTTCATTTGAATAACTGTGTATGCTGTGTCTATTCTGCCAGTAAAGTGATAAGGTTTTGAGTGTGTTTGCAACTGTATTGATTGAATTGCTTGCTTTACTTGTCATTATTGCATTGCTTCAAAGTGATAAGCCATTTGTGTGTGCATAATTGCATTGATATATTGCATTGCTCTATTTACTGTTATTTGCTGCATATTGCATTTTCATATTGATATACTGATATTATTTGTTATTGTGATTGCATTTCTATACTGTGTGGGCAATTTGCTGTCATGGCTGGCATCTCAGGTTCCCCAAAGGCTTTAAGTGTGCAGAGCAGTCAGGGAGGTGCTTCTAGCCAAAGCAAGCACAGCCACACCAGCAGGAGGCATAGCAGCAGACATGGCTCCGCGTCAGGATCGTCTGTCTCCAGAAGCAGCTCCTCATCTATGGTGGCCCTTTACAAGATGGAAACAAGGCGTCTCAAACTGCAAGAAAAAATTCTTGAGGTGGAAGCTGAGGCAGCAGCGGCAGATTTGGGCCTGAACTTCGAGCGGGCTCAACTAGAATTAGAGGCGAAGCAAAAGAAGTTACAAGCCGAGTTAGAGGCGAAGCTAAAGTTGTCGCGCATCCAGCAGGAGGCAGCACAGAAGAAGGTCCGTGCCAACATCTTGGCAAAGGCACTGCAAGGAGAACTGTCTCAAGAAAATGTCAACCGTTTGCCAACGCCTCCAACCACACCTCTTCTGCCAGCCCACGTTGGTTTCCAAGACGGCAACCTGGTGCATGCGGACAGCGACATCACGCCAAGGCTGGTCGAGCAATTCAGGGCCAGGAGCCCACAGCCGCCAACTCAGGCACCAAAGCCCAGCCCAGAAATCAGGGTTTCGCCCATTCCTGAGGCCGCAGGTGTCCCCTGGAATGGACCTTCTAAATTTCAGAAGAACTTCACTTCAACTCCCCACCAGTCAAAGTCATGCGAAGAAAAGGTGAAGTGCGAGGTGTGCCAATCCGAAAAGCATTGCTCAGCCATGCATGACAAGGATTTTGTGCCCTCCAAGGTCAAGAGTGGAGCCACAAGTCCACGCTCCCCCAAAGCTTCCCCAGGAGATTCAGCTGGACCTTCATCGAGCACTGAGGCAACCTCTGTGGCCTGCACACAGCTGTGCGGCAGCCCAAAAAGGACTAGGATTTGCCACCCCATTTGTTTGGCAGAGGTTTTTCCTGCCAGCAAGCCTTGGATGAAGAAGAAAATGTACGTGGCCCTTGACAACCAAAGCGACGGTTCCCTGGTCACCCCTGACTTCTTCAAAATCTTTAAGGGGCAGACAAAGACTATTGACTATTGTATTTCTACTTGTACAGGCAAACAACAAAGACAGGGCTGCGTTGCATCTGGATTTATCATTTCGCCATGTGGCAAAGACATTCGTTTTCAGTTGCTTGACCTTATTGAGTGTGCGTCCATCCCACGCAATAAGGACCAGATTGCTACCAGAGAGATGATGCAAGCGCATCCTCACCTGAAAGGACTACAGGACCTCATTCCACCCTTTGAGCCGGGCATTGACATAGTCCTGCTCATTGGATCCAACTGCCCCAGCTTGATGAGCATCCAAGCTGAGAAGAGAGGTCCTCCTGGTGCACCTTTGGCACAGAAGACTCCATTAGGATGGACCATACAGGGACCTGTATGTGTCGACAGAATGCATCCTCCGTCTTCTCTGTGTCCAGATCAGCCCAACACCCTCAATTGTGGCAGAGTCACCCTCATGCAGAGTTGCCTCAGCCACATTTCGGTTTGCTGCCAAGGAGTTTCATTTGAGTTCTCTTCCATCTTCGACGTGTCCCGGGATGATGAGAACACAGCGCTCTCCCGAGATGAGCAAGCTTTCCTGAACGTCATGAACTCCGAGGTCACTCTCAGCAAGGAAGGGAATTGGATCGCCCCTTTGCCCTTCAAAGCAGACCGGCCTACCCTGCCTCCCAACAGACAGGTAGCAGAAAAGAGACTGCAGTCTTTGAGATGCAAGATACAGCGCGATCCCAAGACCAAACAGCAAATCGGTCAGGCTCAAGATTTACACCAGCTGAGTACCCCATGCCAATTCACGGCCAGGAGCCCTTCACAGAGCTTGCACACCGAACTCCGTGTCTTTTGCGACACCTCGGAAAAAGCTATTGCAGCTGTGGCTTATGCCAGACAAAAGGGCTCTAGTTCTTGCACTTTAGGTTTTGTTATGGCCGGGGCCGAGTCTGCTCCATCTGATGCCACCATTCCTAAGTTAAAAGTGTCCCCAGATAGGACTCAGTGTCAATAGGTATTTGAGTACAGAAAAGGTTTCATAGTCGTTTAATGTACCTCATGCGTCTCACATGGAGGGTGTGTGGGAACGTATGATTGGTTTGTATGGAAAGATTTTGAATGCTATGTTTTTAAAGTATAAGAATTTGACCCATGATGTTTTGGTTACTTTGATGGCGGAAGTGACAGCAATTGTAAATAGTCGCCTATTGGTGCCCATCACCACAGACTCTGATACTCCACAGCTTCTCACTCCTGCGTCCATTTTGACTCAAAAGACTTCTGAATGGCAGGAAATTATGTACCCTGTCCCCGAAGGGTCTTACAAAGTACTCTGGAAGCAAACTCAAACTCTTGCCAACCAGTTTTGGAGACGCTGGAAGGCAGAGTACTTGGCTCAACTCCAGAGTCGCAGGAAGTGGAAAGACTCCAAGCCCAACCTCCAAGTTGGGAACATTGTTTTGCTCAAAGACTCCGTACCTCGTTTCATGTGGCCTTTGGCCAAAGTTACAGAGACCTTGCCAAGTCCGGATGGATTGGTAAGGAAGGTGAAACTAAGAGTGTGCCAAAATGGCAATGTTTCTGTGTTACACAGACCAATTTGTGATATGGTGTTGTTACTGAATGGGTAATTGTTTATTGCCAAATCTGATTTGTCATTGTTATAGTGTAGATTTCTCATCATTGAGAAATCTAGGCCAGGAGTGTTCTGGAACAGCTGTTCCAGGAGCTACAGATTTATTTGCTGTGTTTAATGTTTGTTTGCAATCCCAGGGTTGGGATTTTGCGGCAGGGTGGCTTCCTGTTATAGGCTGCAATCATAGGGTAAGCCACCTGCCAATTATAGTTAGGTTCCCTGGTCCCGCCCCTTCTTGAGTTTGGAGGGAAGGGGCCATTTTTCAGTCAGTCACACAAGGAAGCCAGTCTATAGGACGCAGATCGGCTAGTCCCGTAGGAAAGGCTTCATTCCTCAAAACCTTCCGGGGAAATAGAAACAGCCATCCGGGGTCCATCCAGCGACCATCCAGGGGTCATCCACTGACCATCCAGTTCCAGGGAAACAGAAGGAAAAGGTCCCAAAGGCTCTGGCTGAGAGCTCACAGCCTCTCAGCCTCACAGCACCAGAGGGGAAAACAGCCCTGAAGTTTCCACAGGACATCACTGCAGAACCACAGAATTCCAGCTAAACATCTTCTAGCTTCGTCTGGTAGGTTACTCGGTTTCCAGACGCATTTGGGGATCGGCAGTATTACCCAGACCAGCGAGGCCTAGGTGATGGACGGCCTGGGAGGGATTATAAAGAGTTCTTCCTTATGAGTTAGTACAGTCAAACCAAGTTAGTGCCAGTCTCTTAAAGACTTGAATAGTAAAGCCGTGAAGTTTTGTTTGAAGATTTGTTCCTTAATAAAGACTTTGTTGTACTTTTAAAGACTCTAAAGCCCATTACTTTTGGAAGTCTCTAACAATCTCTCTTCGGGCACCCCGGCTTCCCACTGGGTTTAAAGTGTGCGTTCTATAGAATAAAGACATTTTGTTCGGACCCAGTGGCGACAGAACACCTCCTTATCCCCTCTCTCTTTCTTTTGGTCTTGAAACACACACAAGGCTAGCAAACTGTCTTGTCCAAATTAAAGAGGGAAAGGAGCCAATTCTCAAAGAGGAAGCCTCCCAAAACACATGTATCTAATATAATAGCACAGGGTCTTGGACCTCATCGAAGCCAAACGTTACAGAAAGCCAAGAAACAGAAACTAGCCAAGTCGTATAAAGTCAGGAAGATTACATCAGCAATGGCCATCTTTAGTATTACCGTATTTAGGCATTTAACATGACTAATTTTCTAAACCCATTTCAATCTGATCAGACTACTTATATTTAGGGGGATCCAATCACCTTACCGGAAGAAAGAGACGCTGGGCAGCACATGGCTTGAATAATTTTTTCCATTCCTGAGCATTTCCAACAGAAAAGGAGATTGGATAGACATGATATTCAAACTTCTTTGTGAATGAGGGAGGCCATTCTTGCAACTGTAAAGCACAAGGAAGAAAATAAGAGATTAGTTCTCCAAAAAGGAAACTTTTGTAGCAAGGCTATTGTTGCAAAGACAAACAAATCAAGGCAAATCCCTTTCTAAAGTTGAGCTTTAGCCAGGACCTGCTTCTAGAAAGTGTTTATCAACTCATTAACATATGGCACTCCAAGCCTTTCCAAGTGAATCTAAAGCTTTACAATCAAAGATCTACGCGCAGTTGGACTTCCTGTTCTTAGCAGACCCCCCATCCCACCCCCCAAAATAAATTGCTAAAGGAGACTCACTTTCCTTTCAAATTCAGGCTTCAGGGAGTTCTCTGCAAAGATGTGAAATTTGATCTTCCTGTTGCTGAACAGAACTGCTGACTTCAGCATGATGAGAGTTTCT
This sequence comes from Anolis sagrei, assembly GCF_037176765.1. Taxonomy (NCBI): domain Eukaryota; kingdom Metazoa; phylum Chordata; class Lepidosauria; order Squamata; family Anolidae; genus Anolis; species Anolis sagrei. The sequence goes on along the minus strand of NC_090022.1, from coordinate 40,760,705 downwards.
TCCAGCCGGTCGCCACATGCTACAACCGCCAAATGCATCCACTGTGGAGATGAGATCAGGGGCGTAGGAGGCTTCTGGTCCTTTGGTCTCCTAAAAATTATAGATATGTGTATACTTGAGTGTGACAGTTATCGTTTTTTGGAATTCTGGCATCAAACAAATACAAGGTTGTTTCATTTTGTTTGAAGGAAGACATGTGTTACTAGGAGCTGACTGCAAGAATTTGCTAGAGACCTTTTTAATCAGCCGACCAAACTTTTAAGGTACTAACATAATTATCTTCTATCATCACAATCATTTCCTTATGCAGAATGGATTACATAGTTCAGCTGTTCAAACAACAATTAAGGTGGAAAATCTGGAAACATATTTATGGCCGTCAGCTAAAGTCCGGGTGGCTTTAAATGTTACAGGAAACATTGCAAGCCAACGTTACAACTGAATCGGACATCTGGTCAGCAGCCTTCCTGATTATGGTAGTTAGCTCTGCAAATGATAAAACACCGGAGGTCCCTCTGTTCTGGGGGCAGAGTTTCTAATATACCATTATCTTCCATTCATGCTTATTTTCTAAAACCCCCTATATTACATTTAAAGTAATGATCAGCTCTTATGCACCACACATTGCCAACTGTAAAACAATAAGCTGGGAAAACCTGGGTTGAGCCAGCTAATCATCACTTATGGAGTATTGTTAGAGAGAGAGAGAGAGAGAGAGAGAGAGAGAGAGAGATCTCACAAGGAGATAAAACCAGTCCATACTCCAGGAAATAATGCCCAGTTGCTAACTGGAGGGAAGGATATTAGAGGCAAAAATGAAGTACTTTGGCCACATAATGAGAAGACAGGAAAGCTTGGAGAAGACAATGATGTTGGAGGAAAATGGAAGGAAAAAGGAAGAGGGGCCAACCAAAGGCAAGATGGATGGATGGTATCCTTGAAGTGACTGGCTTGACCTTGAAGGAGCTGGGGGTGGCGACAGCTGACAGGGAGGTCT